>NC_044353.1:7484365-7784365 GCF_007364275.1 Archocentrus centrarchus | reverse complement strand
CATCCATCAACTGTAAAACTGATCTGGCACTCAGGATTGCAATGCATTAAAAAGCAGCACATGAAAAACACCTACAAAGGTCTATAAGGTGAAACAACAACAACAGAAACCAAAAATGTAACAGTTGAAGTTTAGAAAATTGTAAATACATATATAAATAAATTGTCTAGTAACACGTTCATATTATGAAGTGCTGCATTACTATATATATATATATATATATATTTTACATTCTATATATATATATATATATATATATATATATATATATATATATATATATATATATATATATATATATATATATATATATATATATATATATATATCGGACGGTATATCGATCGGATGCATCGCTTAATACAATGGGTTGGTGCAGAGAGGACAATCTCTGCATCAATGTGGCAAAAACAAAGGAGATGATCATGGACTAGTCAGACACCCCCTCCTCCCCTTGAACATTGGAGGATCTGCAGTAGAAGTGGTCCGCAGATACAGGTACGTACCTGGGCGTTCACCTAAGTAACGATCTCACCTGGAGCAACAACACTTCCAGTCTGGTCAGGAAGGCACACCAGCGCCTCTACTTCCTCAGGAGGCTGAGGCGTGCTGGACTCGGAAGCTCAGTCCTCTCCTCATTCTGCAGATGTGGTGGAGAGCGTCCTGTGGTCCTGCATCGCTGGACCACAGCTGCTCTGCGGCAGAGAAGAAAGCTCTGCAGAGGGTAGTAAAGGCTTCTCCACCACCATGGACATTTACACCTCCAGATGCAGGAAAAGGGCCACCTGCATCCTGAAGGACCCCACACACCCAGCACACACACTTTTTGTCCCCCTCCCCTCAGGCAAAAGTACATATTGCATGTATGTTTATGTGTGTGTGTGTGTGTGTGTATGTATACACAAACAGGTGTATATATTGTGTGTTTTATAAAGATATGCATACATGTATGTATATATTTTCTTTATGTTACTGTTACTTATATTTATTCTTCTTTAAATTACTTGACTGTCATAACTATTACATGGGCAACACTGGGACCTGAGGACAGAATTTTGTTCCACTGCATGCAAATGTGATGTGAATGACAATAAACATCCTTGAATCCTTGAACATATGTCAAAAATCAAGGCCTGCTGACATTCAGATCCGATCGTATATCACCCTATGTTACATTTTGGGTATACGCTGTGTACAAGAGAAACTTGAGACCTTATTGCAAAGTAAAAGTGATCTTCAAGTGGATGTGAGCTCACTATTAACCTATATATTTAGTCCATCATGTATATAAAATCATTAATTAATTAAAAATAAATAAATAAATAAAAACAGGGCAGCATGGTGGTGTGGTGGTTAGCACTGTTGCCTCACAGCTAGAAGGTCTGGATTCAAATCCACCTTTGCCTTTCTGTGTGGAGTTTACATGTTGTGTCTGTGTGGGTTTCCTCCCACAGTCCAAAGACATGCACTTACTGGGGTTAGGTTAATTGTTGCTTCTAAATTGCCTGTGAGTGTGAATGGTTGTCTGTCTCTCTGTGTTGGCCCTGTAACAGGCTGGTGACCCATACGGGGTGGACCCTGCCTCTTGCCCTGTGACAGCTGGGATAGGCTCCAGCCCCTGTGTGACCCTGAAGAGGATGGATCATTAATAGTGGACTAAATGTGTTGGTTCCTGTTGAAATCACATTCACTTTTAGAATGGTTTTACTTTGAAATCAGTTCTCTTACTGTAATACTCAGCATACACACACAAAACAATGTGGGGGCTGCCTTGATGGCACTGGTTACTCAGGTTTGCCCTCCCAGTTGTAGCGATGGTCTGCTCAGTGACTTGGGCCCCACCACAGAAAGCTCACAAGCTTAATGCAGCTGAGGTGGGAGACTGGACCTGCTTCTTTACCAGGTGTTAACTGTTCGATAAAGCAATTATCCAGTCAGCCAATCACATGGCAGCAACTCATTGCATTTAGGCATGCAGACATGATTAAGAAGATCTGCTGAAGGTCAAACCGAGCATCAGAATGGGGAAGATTTAAGTTCTGTAATTTATGTGTTTTTGTCAAGCATTATAGAACCTCCCCAGCAGTTATAAAGGTGCTTTGAAAGCTTATCTGGCTGTAGTATGTGTCCTCAGCCCAAGGGTTTAAAATACAACACCATTTCCATCTGCTGGGGAAACTGTTTGAAATGTAAATAAGAGAGTGCAATGATTTGCATATCAGGTAAAAAAAAAAAAAAGAAAGGCAGCTTTCTTCTCATATCTTTAAGCAGTCTTCAGGAATAGTTCTCCAGGCTTCTTGAAGGACATCCAAAGCTCTTCTTTGGATGTTTGCCTTTTGTCCTGTTCTCTGTCAAAGATGATCCCACACTGCTTCAATAATGTTGAGCTCAGGGCTCTGGGGAGGCCAATCCATGACTGATAGTGTTCCATTGCGTGTTTTTCTATCCAGGTATGCTTTTACTGCACTGTCAGTGTGTTTGGGATCATTCTTATACTGAATAATTAAGCTGTTACCAATCAGAAACTTTCCAGATGGTATTGCACAGTCGATCAAAATCTGATGGTACTTTTCTGCACCCAATTTGAGAAGATCTCCAACACCACTGGCTGAAATGCAGCCCCTTCCTTATTAAGAATGGCTTTCTTGACAGCCGCCCTCCCACAGAGACCATTTCTGATGAGGCTTCAGTGAACAGTAGACGGATCAGCTGAAGGGCGAGATGCATCTCTCAGGTCCTGTGTCAGGTCTTTCCTGGAGATGCCCCTGGCTCTTAAGGACATAATAGTTCTTTGGGAAGCACTATTTTATGCCTGTCAAATTGCATTATCTTTTTTTAAAGGTTTTTTTTTTTTTTGGTCTTTGTTAGATAGTGAAGGGAGACAGGAAAGTGAGGAGCAAGAGTGAGAGATAGGGAAAGACTCGCAGCAAAGGGCTGCGAACCCAGGCCGCCTGCACCACAGCCATGTTCACCCACTGACCCCCCCCCCCCCCCCAGTGCCCAAACTGTGTCCCCTTTGACATGTTTTATAGACTCAACTAAAGAATTGGGTACAAACTGTTTTTGTGACAGGCTGCCAGCAACAAAGTTCCTAAAGATACAATTTAAAATTGACTCAGCTAATGTGTCTGTTTTGTGTAGACACCACAATGGCTCACCCCTTGAGTTAGGTGCTTTTTATAAGGTTGAAAGAGTCATAAGTCAGTGTTAAGTAGTTCAACAACCAAAACCTCCTTTCTGTGAAAATGGTCAGGTACAAGGACTGGACTTAAAATGAGTGAAAAAGCAGCCAACATCCAAAGAAAACCTTTGACAGACCCTCAGAGAGCTGGAGAGCTATTGCTCACTTAAAGAAAATCTGGCTGCTATAAAGCAAAAAGTAAAAATAATTAGGGGTGACTCAGGACTTTTGCACATTACTGTATGTGGTCATGATTTTTTTTATTTTTTTTTTTAAATCTATAAAATTGCTCCAGAAATGCAGCAGTGCAGAACTTATGCATGTCTCTGATCGTGAAACGCGTAGTACAAAAATGATTTACACTCTCGTTAATCTTGTCAAAAATGTATTAAAATATGTGGGAATGAGTCGGTCTGCGTAAACGAGCCACTTCTGCATCTCGCCTACATTTAGGTCAACACACCAAGAATGAGCAGCTGAATGCTGTTTATTACCTGCACTCAAATCCTCATCGCAAACTGACTCAAGTCCATACAAAATCTTAGAGAGCTAACCCTTTCTGAAAACAAGCAGCACTCTATAGTGTACACGTTTAACTGAATGCACATCTTCATTTCATGCTCATATATCTGCAACAATGCAATTTTTTTTTGGTTATGATTTAATTTTTAAAGTTTTTTTTTTTTTTTCAAATCTATAATATTTAAAACCACTTGTACCATTTTGTGTTTTTTTCCTCTCTCACAAAAGGCTAATATTGGTCGACTACTGCTGCACACTTTGGGTTTTATTGCTATTACAGCTGTTTGAAAGGCTTGAGGAGAAACATCAGCCCGGAGAAGATTCCTCCTCTTGCCCCAGGAGTGCACAGGAGGATGATCTCACCCATGTATTATAGCTCAAAACCTTTTTAATAACCCATTATTAAACCATCTGCAGAAACCTCTTAATAGTGTTGTGACCAAGCAAAGCCATTTTATATGCACTTTATATTAAAAATGAATGAAGCTTAATGAGAAAATCAGCCTATTTTCTCGCATCTCCTACAAGTGCTTCGGGTCCTGAGCAGCAATGCTGTGGTGGATGTTAATGGCACCAGGCTTCAGGTCACACATTAGCAAAATACAGCCCAGGGTAGCATCTCATATATTTCTACTATAACACAATATGCTTGAGTGAGCTGTGCAGGGGTGCATATCAGATAATTAGGAAGATGTAGGCTTATTCAAAAAGCTGACACAGCATTCAAGTGGACTTTTTTTTATGCAAGTAAAAATTTCACTGTAAGCTCAGAGTACACCGAGTGGATACATGTGCTTGTAAAAAATACCACGTCAACATTTTCTAACAGAAGCTTCTTGCTTTCTGAAACAAGGACTCAGGTCTTCTGGGCTTTCAAACAGACTTTTGTAAAATAATCTGCTAAATTCAAATCATTCAGCACTGTGCGCGCCATGTTTCAGTTCAGTTGTTCAGTGTGTAGCGAGCCAGTTTGGGCCTCTGGAAAGAAACGTCGCTGAACCCTGAAGGATCCAATATAAGCATTTGAAAATGTGTTTGTGTAGATGGTGAGTATACTCATCATGGGGAGTACTATTTAGCATGTGAAAATATTTATAGTGTCTTTTCCAACTTTGGAGGATCTAATGGGAAGATTATCCCAGTGATTTTGTCAGGGTTATATCTTTGTGAATTTTTTTTTCCCCAGAAAGCCCCCCCGAGTCTGGGAAGGTGAAATGTCAAAAGTTGACCTCAAGCTGCTCTGTTGGAAGTGTCGGATCCTGTGTTTGTTTTCGCTCGACTCATTCACATGCCTTTGGTGGTGATGAAGTGGAACACAGACACAAACTAGTGAAACCAGGGCATGTTTGGAATGAAAACAGGGCTCAAGTTTATGATAATAATAATAAGACAATCACAATGAAAATGTTAGAACAATGCCAGGTATTCCTACAGCAGGGGGCAGTCAGACTGACTCAGCCTTTACAATCACTCAAATGAAACAAATTTATTGCATATACAAATGTTCAAACTTTTCTTTTGAGTCACCTTAAAGTGACTCAAAAGAAAGTGAGAAGTGTTTTTAACTATGAATACACATTTTTCTTTCACAGTCACCCTGACCTCATTCAGTGCTGTGTCATGTACAAAATCAAAGAGTTGCTCATTGACTGATGCACTTCATACAAACCTGATTCAGTGTAACAAAACTGCCATAAAATTAAGAAACTTCAATGTTGCTTTATGACAATCAACAATATTTGTCTTTCACTGACAGGTTTCACCCCCACTTGGCACTTGCTAACTTGGGACCCTGTGTGCTTATACGGACACCCACGCAGACACACACCCACCTGCACGCACAAGAGGTGGATGATGTTTGAACTCGGGATGATTACTCCCTCCTTCTTATCTCTTCTACAGGCTGACATAAAACTTTAATGTGGGACAAGGTTTAAAAATCTGGACAGACAAATGGACATTTATCTACATTAGCAGCAATATTACAGCCATAGAGCAGACAAACAGCGCCGCAGCCAGCTACATTAAAGACCCCTAAAACACGGACCTAAGCAACTCTCCCTTATTCTTGTCTGGCTTATACACAGGCGGCATTTGGAAACAATGCAGAGGTTTTTTTTTTTTTTAAACTTAGAAATATGACCACATGATTTTTGACTTCCAAACGGATCCAAAGTTTTTATACTCACTCAACTAGTACAGTTACTAGTACAACTACTGCACACAACAAAGTGCCAATTTCATGTGCTGAACAGAAATTCCAGTTACACTTGAATAAAGTCACCTGACTGCACTGTGCCTCAAAGTTTCCTGTGTATAAGAACGACCTCTATTTTATCTACTTGAAATTATTATTGAGTGTCTATTATACAAACTGCAATTGACTTCCCGACTCAGTGTATACTCTTGAGAGACAGGGATGGGTTATCTTCCAGCTACTCCTACTAACAGCACAGAATAGATGTACATATTATCTGAGTATATATAATATACAAACAGTGTACACAGTCTCTGACAGCGGTGGACAGGATGAAGGGGGACAAAATGATAGGCAGGGCTGAGCCTGTAGTCTCTGTTTGGTTCCCAGTGTGTGCGTTACACCCTTTCCACATCAAAACTACAACCTGTGTGTTTGCCTTTTGTGCATCTGGGTCGACATGTCTGAAGCAGGTCCTCCGCTCTGCTCTGCTGCCTGGTCTGAAAGAGGGTCTGCCACTGCTCAGCCCTGGAATGACTGGCTAAACACGGATTACAGCTGGAGTATTAATGGGATAGTGTGATATGTATATATGGGTTAGTATAGGAACTGATTAACTTAAGGAAACAGTGGTTTTACCATAGCCCACTGTTTGTCAGTGTAAAAACAACACTGCACTTTTGATGACCCTGCAGTGAAACAAACCCTGTAAATCAGTGTATACTGAACTATAGCTGCAAACCCGAATCTTATGTGAACAGTGCCAAATGTGGATTTAAATCGACACTAATGCTCTGGCATGTGAACGGTCAAATGCAGGTTGAACCTGAGGTCCTGTGTATTATACAGGGCGTGGAAAGCCGTACGAGACTGAGAATGTGAGTGTGCGTGTACATCTCGCTGTGTACAGGGGAAGACTGACGGGAACATTTGTGCTCCTGAAAAATAAAAGGAAAAAAAAAAAAAAAAAAAAAGACATTCAGACTTTTATAATGGGACTAGACTGCAAAAGGTATAGCTCATGTCACCACAAGTCCCACCCACCATGCTGGGTCACATTGTTCTGCTGTACTGTATGCCAGTCTTGGAAGCGATGTTGGACCAGGGGAGCAGAGAGCGCAGCAGGGACTGGGCCTGTCGGTAAAGCCTCTGAGGGATGGAGCAGGGGCTCAAGCTGGCCAAGGCTGAACCGATGTGCTGGATATAATCAGTGGGACAGGAAGTCAAGGAAAAAAAACCCAAAACAATACCACATTTACTGTCCCCCCTCCTGAGTGTCTGAAAGAACAAAGACTGCCTGGAGGTACTAAGGTTCACAGGAAATGAAATAACAATGAATAAGTGAAGTCTTTTCCTGCTTCCACAAAAGGATATAATATCGTCCAGGGTGGATGACCCCCATTGATGTAGAGCACATATGTGAATCCGTCTTTGAGGACGCCTCGTATGGAGTAGTAGTAGGGTAGGTAGTGGTGCTGCCTGAAGTCCCTGTTCTCATAGAAGTTGATGGCAGTGTTGTTAGTAGTGAGGACGTGTAGGTAGATTGCCTTACAGTGGTCCTGGGCTGTCGTTGATATGTGCTCCTTCAAACTGTCCAGCAGCAAGGAGCCTGAAACGTTTGAAGTAGTCAGAGATTCACTGAGATCCAGGATTTGTGACAGTGTAGACTTTGCCTTTTCTCCCCAGCATTAATGTACTACAACACCAAAATGAACTCAAGAGTCACAGCAGGCGAGTTTTAAGTCTAGTCCCCAAGTGTGATGTCTACACTCCTGCACCCAAACACACACACAGTGGATGAACCTGAAAATATTAGCTGGGAGATCAATTCATCTGAATGTCCTCGGTCAAATCATCAATTTCTCTGCTGAGACATTTGTCTATACTTTGTTCTTTTTATCCTATATTTGTTACATTCTTGCTAACTGAATGTGTTAAATTAGCTGCAAACAGTTAATACTAAAGAAATTTTACAAACATGAAAATTCTCAGGGATGTTCTGCAGAATAATAAAAATCCAACAATGTCAAAGGTGCACTGTTGGATATTTAACTGCAGCTTTGCACTTGGAGCAATCTGTCCAGCACATCAGCAGCACCTCCCAGCCTCGGCTGCAGCCTGTATATAAAAGATGTACATTACTTATTGGTTTTGTGGACCCCTGTGTGGAAGCATTTTGGCTGTTGCCATCTTGTTGTTTTGACCAAGTGGAGTTTGCATGTTCTCAGTGTCTGCGTGGGTTTCCTCCCACAGTCCAAAGACATGCAGTTACTGGGGTTAGGTTAATTGTTGATTCTAAATTGTGTGAGTGTGAATGGTTGTCTGTCTCTCTGTGTTGACCCTGCAACAGGCTGGTGACCTGTACAGGGTGTACCCTGCCTCTCGCCCTGACAGCTGGGATAGGCTCCAGCCCCTGTGTGACCCTGAACCGGATAAGCGGAAGAGAATGGATGGACTGTATGGAGGAAATAGCAGAGAATGCAAGTTTAATGTAAAGGGAAACTTTTCATTGCACATCCCTACCATCTTCCTATGCCGGGCCAGTTTGGTTTGACTGATGTATGAATATGTTAAGAATGAAGTCCCTGAAGGTATGTAGCTTTTGGGGGGAGCACCTCAGTAAGTGCTTACCCTCAGGGGAGTCCCGAGAACTGTTTTGTATGAAATCTTCTTGAAAAACTCTCGTAGCGACTCACAAAGTAACTTCAACAATCATGTTGTGTTAAATAAAACTCAAAACTAGCAAATTAAATACTGCCTCTACATTAGATAGTGTTTACTAAGGTCATAAATGAGGCAGTCAGAGAGATTTACAATCCACCTGCTGTCCATCAGAGAGACTGCAGGTTTAAGCCACTTACGCTCTGGCTTCACTTTCCAGATCTAGAGGGTGTGTTCATCTTGCATATAAAACCTGTGGTTTTAGCCACAGCTGCTGACTGTGTGTCTGCTTACCTATGCCATGTTTCCTGAACTCTTTGACCACTCCCAGGCTGAGGATGTAGGCTACCTGTGTGTCCACGGGGAAACTGGAGGCCAGGATGTCTCCATCCTAACACACATACATAGAAGCAAACAGACAAATACACAAGCTGATTATTTCACCATCCACAGTGGGTGATGAAATAAAAACTACACTCAATTCAGTACTAATCTCTATTCAAATAATTCTGTAGCTTTATCATCTCAAGTTAATCATCCATGCTCTAACTTTTCTCCCTGCCCATTATCTACAATGGCAGATTATGAACACTACCCTCTAAAGTGAGAGAAGCAAATTTCTGACAATTGTCAAGTGGAATAAGTTGAATTCCAGTCTTTAGTAAATGTACATCTGCCAGTTTTTGTACTGTTTTCTCACAAGTCCCATCTTGCATTGAGAGTCGCACATTTTAATACATGCCAGAAATTTGCATACACATTCAAATTTGGACTACAACAAAACACGACAACATTAATGGGGAAAAAAAAAAAAATCTAATTCATTCTGCATTGTTTATAGAAAGCTATGAAAAGATTACATGCTACAGCCCTTCTTTCATTTGTTTCTTCCTCATCACCCTGTTATCCCTTATTTCCAGCCGTATCAGCCTTGTGTTTTGACTGAGAGACCACATAACAAAAGTGGACCTCATACCTCTTTGTGTACTTTGGTCCGACCTTTGATCTCGGCCACAATCATTCCCACGATGCCTCCTCTGTAGGTGGCAGCGAGGGAGAAGAACTTCTTGTTGGAGGTGATGTCTTGATACCATGAGTCTGGGTACCTGGAATCAAAGGTCAGACAGGTCTCTGTCAGCTACTCACACTCCAAAAGGTCCAAATTCTATAAACAAACCTCTGCTGAACTTATGTGATGGCACACACTCATAACCTCACTGGGAATGTTTCTCACGTGATTGCCGAGTGCAGTGATAGGGACTACACCAATGCCAATCAATAAATGGAAAACAAGGTGCTTATGATGGCTCCTAAACACACTAATGACACACCGAATATGAACACTTACTCGATTGGGAACCAATCACCACAGAGCAGCTTAACGCTATCTATGTCATCGTGGCAGAGGAAGCGGAGCTGGACTTCACTGAGGGCTGTGGGAGGCACCACGTCACTCATTCACACCTGCAGGGACCAAAGAGAGAGCAGGTGAGGCTGCGAAAGCACAAACAGAACACCTGCCAACAGCGTAAATGCGTACAATACTAAAAGATACCCCTTACCAATAAGTATAACTGGGATATAAGTCATTTGCTGAGTAGCACTGAAGCATGTACAACACATTTCAGCGTACAGCATACAGGTTAGCCTTAGCTGCCGCTAAGCTAACGTACCTTGTTTCTACGCTCGGCCCGGAGGAAAGAGAACAGAATTAAGTTCCGTGGGTATCACTCGGTACAGTCACTACTACGGACACAGCATGATAAAGCACCAGTTCACTCCCGACTCTCAAAGCCGTTTCATTACGGAGCCACTGCCACACAGGGGTGCTACGCTAACCGGAGCTCTCCGTGCTTTGATAACAGCTGGATGTTTTCTTCCTGTTTGTGGCGGCCGCACCGATGACGTCACTTCGGAGGCGTTTTCTTCTTCTGTTCAGTCTGTCGGCATCGAATGTTTTGGTGCTTTGTCGCCACCTGCTGGGAAGAAAGATGTTCTACAGCGACAAATCCTTTCCCACAAAGGGATTTGATTCAGTATTTTTATCTTAGATGAGATCCAGTTCATTTCTAAGGCTATTTCGCCACAGTGCAAAGTTTACATTATTCTGTTATAACTGAGCAATAGTGATCAAATGTAAGACTGGATTTAAGAACATAAAGTCATCAGTCTGTGTCATGGTTTTTACACAGGCTGGATCCAGGAAGTTTACAAATGATGAAGCTGTAAAAGATTTATTAACAGCAAGACTAGAATGAATAAAGGGCAAATGTTTATTCAGACGATTGCTTAACAGCAGTAGCGGGGCTCAGGCAGGCTCTGTGAGAAGGGAAACAGCAGCCAATATGGAGAGGTTGTCTACAATTGCTCAATGATTTTCAGTATTTGTATCCTCACTTGTCCAAGGAAACTGTAGAACAGAGAGAGGGGGGTAGCTGGTGAGCAGGCTAGGGCTTGGAGGCAAAGCGAGAAACAGTTTAACTTGCAAGTCTATAAGTGTCCCATTAATCCTAAACAGTATGTACAGGTTTAGGAGTGACATGCTGCTATCAACATATTTCAACAGCTTGATCTGCCACCCACTGAAAACATTTGGCACATTTTGAAACAATACACAAGAAAGAAGGTCCCTGAGCTAGAAGTCAGAGTTGGAGTTAAACTGAACAAATTATTGCCGGGACAAAAGATGTTTGGGGGGAGTTTCCACGCAGACTGACAGAACTATGGAAACAGCAGATTACTGGCTACTCTGTTACTGTCAGCAACATGAAGCTGCCACATATCACAGACCAGTTCGTGCTACACTTTGTGTCATGGAGTAAATACTTTTGGACAGTGTGCAGCGTTCATCTTGCAGGTTTACACAACATATCACTACCAAAAAGAACAATCACAGCTGCTGCAACATTTCTGGTGAGGTGCTGTGGTGGCTCCATCAGAGGCTGATTAACTGGGTCTGATTTCAGTCACTCATTGATTGGTTCATCTCTACTATAAACCCAAAAGACCCAAAACACAGAACAAAAAACATTCTTTTAACTTGTGCTCTAACGCAACACAAATGTGCAGCAACAGCAATAAAATGCATGCAAACACACATTATAACATGAAGAAAAAAAATGTTAAATTAATTTATAGTTGAGATGGGATAACTTTCAAGAACAAAAGTGCACAAAGTGAATATCAGGACTGATAAACCTGAAAGAGGCTTTATCATTCCTAACATTTAATACACTAATCAAGAAAAGTGTGCTGTGCTTTGGTTTGTGTCTGTGTGTAATGTAACACTAAATGCAGCAGCTGTGTGTGCAGTGGTTTGCTCGACCTGAAGCTGCTGTTCCTGAACTCTGGTGTATTGACGCCACATCCGAATAGGTTCAAACCCTCTGTGAGCGAGCCTTACAGCTCCTTCACACATGAGGCTGAAGTCTGAGCTGTAACCACAGCTGAAGCCCGGCAGAGCAGCTGCTGCCACAGCACCACATTTTGAAAGAAGGAATGAGCAATAAATGGACCGCGTACACGAACGTACATCTAAGTACAGCGCGTACATCTTTTTCTGTAGCTGCTGCAGGCCTAAACTGGCAGCATATTTTAACTGGACACACTAACTGAACTGTCTGAAGCTCACAGCGACTTATTGTAAAACTCTTACTGGGAGTTTTGGAAAGATCTGCCCGTGTACCTTGACAAGACAATAAAATTTCCTTGCAAGTTGCAGCTGTACAACATCTAGATG
The DNA here is from genome assembly GCF_007364275.1 of Archocentrus centrarchus. Classification (NCBI taxonomy): domain Eukaryota; kingdom Metazoa; phylum Chordata; class Actinopteri; order Cichliformes; family Cichlidae; genus Archocentrus; species Archocentrus centrarchus. Next base: position 7,772,065 of record NC_044353.1, on the reverse strand, counting down.
ATAAAATCATCTGATACTGGACATTGTGCGCACACAAGTATAAACATTAAGACACCGACTATGCTTGCAGCTTTCTAACTTTAGCATCAAATTTAGCATCAATTAATTAGGAATCACCATCTCATAATCCACTCACCCACAACTCAGCAGGGTTTCCCCACATTTGCTTTGGGGAATGCTTTGATGTATCAAGTACCAACTGAAAAACAGTTTAAAAAAGTGACCTGAAGAACTGCCTCACTATGGTACCACAGAAATTACAGATCAGTCCACAAACCAAGTCCAACTGTGGCTTTGACTTACAGTATAACAAGAGATTTCATCTGAACTCTGAAGCCTCATCTCCAGGTTTGGGTGACTTCATGCACTTTATAAACATGACATGTAAAAACCTCTCACAAATCAATTTACTAGTGGACAGCTACCTTGCTCTTATTTTGCAAGGTCAGTCACTGCTAACCATCTAGCCTGGCTAGATGTTAGCAGATGGTTGGCTAGATGGTTACCAGATCGCTGTTGCAGTGGCTCTCAGCATTATTCAGCTGCTGTTCCAGAGTCTCTTATTCTACGTTTCACTGTCTTGGACTGCAGCAGGAGATGGTAGTCCTCTTTCTGCTCTGGACATTTTACATGAGCTGGAGGGCCACGCTACCAGAGCCTGCAGCAGGTGCATCACTGGTTCATGTGCTGTTGCGCTGAGGTCACTGAAGCTGCAGAGCAAAACATGGGCCACCATAAGCAGATGCAGCCCAAGCTGCACCATAGAGGTCTCTTTCAGTCCTCTTACACTTGTCTCTGCCCTGCATGCTGGATCCCATTCAGTGTGTAGGTGAAGAAATCCTCCAATCCAACTTTCAATTTTGGGAAAGTACAGGAACTCATAAGACCTGCCAATAGGATTTGTGGTAAGGACCACGTAGCCAAAAAAAACCCTCCAGTATCTACAAGATGCTGTCTGCTCACACATGAAAGCATGCAGCACAGCTGATGAACTTACAGCACAGGCCTGATGTGCTGCCTCCAGGCTGAAAAACAACCCAGTCTGCATCAGATCAGGTTCCTATGAGCTTCTGATCATATTATATTATTTACTCATCAGAATCTGGAGACTAATATCAATAAAAGTACCTTTAAGCAGTGGCATCAAATAGAAAAAGAAAAGTACTTAACATCGCTGTTTTACTTTACATTCTAAGAATCTTAATTTCTTTGTAAATAAAGTGAGACGTTATCCTTTCCAACAATAGAGTAAGGTGTCCAGGATCTAGGTCTGACATCAGTTTTCTTTAAATTCCAATCTTTTAAAATCAAAACAAAGCTTAAGATGCATAAATAGCCAGACAAGGAGGAAGGGGAAAAAAAATAAATAAAAAGTCAGAGAACCTTCGTTTGTTGAAGAAAATCTGCAAGTTAGGTTCACAGAGTGTGTTATGGCCTCAGAGTTTAAGTTCAAATGAGCTAACTTAGTTTAACTTAGAGAATTAAACTGCTTTCTGGAGCAGGGCTCCAGTTCATTAAGTTAAGAGTAATACTTTTTACTTGTTTGAGCTGCCAAAGCCACAGACCTGTCTGTTAAGGGTCATCGATGAGACTCAGTGAATTTATCTTTTAATTTAAACTTCATTTAACCAGGAAGTGTCCTGGTTTGGCAAAATGTTAACTTTGGCTGAACGTGTTTGTTGCTTCCAGCTGTTTGAGTTTAACCTCTCCAGTTTGTTTGATTTGTGCACATGGATATTTAACTATTGAAGTTTCTCTCATTTAGATTTAACTAAGTGGTCTTTACTGGCATGAAGGATGAAAAAGTATTTATATTGTCAAAGAAATCTGCATATAGATGATTGTAACATACCTTATCAACTGCAGCCATTTCCGCTTCTCTTTCTCGTCGGTAAAATGACAGCTGAGAGTGTTTTTTTGTTTTTGTTTTTTTTTTCGAGTTGGATCGGTTAAAACAAACAAGGACACAGCATTGCGGCATATTGATCACAAGACAGTTTGGACCCGGAAATGGAATTCTACGTTATCACTTAACAACAGGATAGAAGGAAGAGGGTGGACTTTCTTATAAACTGTATTATCATCCTTGGGAAATTTTTCATTCATGAGGCCAAATTCCATAAAACCCAGACAAAGTTTTATGTATTTATAATGACTTTCTGTTATATCTCAAAGTTCTTAGTAGAATGCTCAATAAAAATGCCCTCAAACTTTTCTCTTTGATTGAAGAATATGATTTAAAAGCTAAAACATTAGCCCTTTTATTTTGGATTTATTTTTTTATTTGTATTGTCTTATTTTAGCCCCCCCCCCCCCCTTTTCTTAATTATTGCACCCTTTTTGAACTTGAAATTTGTTATATTATGCCTTGCTGTTTGTAAATGAACAAAATATTTGTGTTCTTGCTTATTTCTGAATTAAAAAAAAAAAAAAAGTAAGAGGATGGCATTCCCGGGCCGGCAAAGGAGGAGCGAGAGGGAGACGGCTGAAGGATGATTCAGACACACAAGGACTCTTCCCTGCTGAATGGGAGGAGGGGGAGCGCAGTGTGCCAGTGTGCCTGTGGACTTGGTGAGACTGGCTGATAGACTGACATCACACAAAGACCAAGTAAGTCCTCATTTCCTTGAGAGAACCTTGCAGGAGCTGCTCTGTACTTTCCTACTGCAACTAATTCTAACACTAACTGAATCTGCTGTGCCTGTTATACACGTGCATGTTAATCAAGGTGACAATCCAGACTTGTACACCTGTGGGAGAGCCGAGAGGCAGAGTGACCTGGCGAGGAGGAAGGAGAGGAGGACTGTCACAGCCACTACAACCACTTGGACTCACTCAGCCTACTCAACAGAGGAATAACCTGCCTAGAGGTAACTTCATATGTTGTGGGTGTGGCCAGACAGGTCACCTCCTGAGAGACTGCCCTATGAACCCTTGGGCTGGGCCAACAATATGCAAGAAGAAAAGGAGCTACTTGTTGTATCCTTCATCAAGTGAGCCTATCAGATCTGTGGAAATACAAGGACATGAACATTCTGTTATTTTTGATACAGGGGCCACCTGCTCATGCACTGGAAATGAGGGAGGATGACTCCCCTCGTCTTCATCTTCTGTGAAAACCTAGGCTTCTCTGGAAAAACCCAGGTGATCCGTTAACTCAGCCAGTCCAGATGAGGGTGGCAGGTAAAGCTATTGGCTCACAATTACTGTACTCAGCTGACACGTCAACAAATCCATGGGAGGAGTCATCCTGTGTTCTGTAGAGACAAAATCATGTGCACCACCGATGAACTGTTTGCAGACTTTCAAATGAGGAAGCACGCAGAGTGATGAAGGTGCAACCAGACACAGAGACTGTGTCTCAGGTTCAACCTAAAGTGTTTGGTTACAGCCAAAGACTGAAGACTCTGTGCTAAACACATGATGGACTATGTGGGAGCTCGGGTACGAACTCAAGTGAAGGAGGCTGAGGAGCTGAGGAGCCCAGATTGCCCAACATTTGTTGTTTGATGAGGAACACGAGTCCAAAGACTATGAACTGATCCAAAAAAAAACCAAAACATTTTTCTTTTTGCTGATGATGACATTATTATTGGTCCACAGGGCGTGGCTGCTGCTGTTACTCTACCTGATGAACTGAAAACTGGTAACAAGCACCAAATGCTGCTCAACATGTCATTCTGCTGTTTGCTTGTGGACATGCTCTCATGCACTGCAACGAGGGTTTAGGAAGACAATGTTTATTTTAGGGGGGATCTAACAAACAATAAATGCATGCTCATTCCTAAAAACAGTTTATTAGGATTTCAATGAAACACAGTGATGAAGGTGTTGAGATTAAACTATAGTAAATAAAAATGTGTAAGTTAAATTCAATTATTAGTCGAGTATGATTAGTTATTGAAACAGGTTCATCTCAACTGAGTACAACAAATGTGGGGAGGGTCAAGTTTACCCAGCCTGTTACAGTTGCACACATGCACACATCTATATTCAAGATTCAAGATTCAAGATTCAAGAAGTTTATTGTCATGTACACCGCAAAACACTGTGGTTATGCTGAGCAATGAAATTCTTACTTGCGACTGCTTTACAAACAATTGAAATAAGCAACTAAGTTAAAATAAAATTTAAGAACTAGTATATTAGGAAAGTAAAAGTAGAAAATAAAAATAAATAAATAATAAAGCAAGTGCAATATATACAGATATATACAGATGAAAGAAAGGCAGGTAATCACAGTTTGGTAATCAGTCAGTGGTTCAGTAGCCTGATGGCCTGTGGATAGAAACTGTTTTTTAGTCTGGTTGTTCTTGCTTTTACACTCCTGTAACGTCTGCCAGACGGCAGGAGTGTGAACAGTGTGTGCTGTGGGTGGGTACGGTCCTTGATGATGTTGTGTGCCCTCTTTATTACCCGGGTATTATAAGTGTCCTGTAGTGATGGGAAGGCAGCTCCACAGATGAATTGTGCTGTTTTGATGACACGCTGGAGAGCCTTCCTGTCCTGACTGGTGCAGTTTCCATACCACACCGTGATGGAGTTTGTCAGGATGCTCTCCACAGTGCATCTGTAAAAGTTGCTGAGGAGCTTAGGGGATAATCCGAATTTCCTCAGTTTCCTTAAGAAGAAGAGTCTCTGCTGAGCTTTCTTGACAGTCTGTGTTGTGTTGTAGGTCCAGGTGAGGTCTTCACTGATGTGGGTGCCAAGGAATTTGAAGGTCTTCACTCTCTCCACCTGAGTCCCGTTGATGAATAATGGAGCATGCTGGTCTCTTCTCTTCCTCGGGTCAATAATCATCTCCTTAGTCTTCTCTGTATTTAAGGAGAGATTATTTTCCTGGCACCAGGACACCAGCTGGGCCACCTCTTCCCTGTAAGCTGCTTCCTCTCCCCCAGTAATCAGCCCAATGACGGTGGTGTCGTCAGCAAACTTGACGATGGAGGTGTTGCTTTGGGAGGGGATGCAGTCGTAGGTGAAGAGGGTGTACAGGAGAGGACTAAGCACACAGCCTTGTGGGGTCCCAGTGCTCACTGTCTTTGTTTCTGATGTCCTGGTACCAACTCTGACTGCCTGAGGTCTGTCTGTAAGGAAGTCCAAGACCCAGCGGCAGAGGGAGGGTGGTATTCCGAGGGTGAACAGCTTTTCAACCAGCCTGCTTGGGATGACAGTGTTGAAAGCTGAACTGTAGTCTATAAACAGCATTCGAACATAAGTGTCCTTATTTTCAAGGTGTGAGAGGGCTGTATGGATGGCTGCATTAACAGCATCATCAGTTGAACGGTTCTGACGGTATGCAAATTGCAGGGGATCTAATGTGTCCGGAATGGATCCTTTAATATGGGACATGACCATCCTCTCAAAGCACTTCATTACAAGTGAAGTGAGTGCAATGGGACGATAGTCATTCAAAGAGGTTGTGTTGGTTTTCTTGGGGAGGGGCACTATAGTGGTGGACTTGAAGCATGTGGGCACAGATGATTGGGAGAGGGACAAATTAAAAATATCTGTAAAAACCTCGGCCAGCTCTGAAGAGCAGACCCTCAGAGCACGGCCAGGGATGTTGTCGGGGCCAGGTGCTTTTCGGGGGTTGGTCCTCCTCAGGACCTTGCACACCTCAGTCGATGTTACAGTGGGTGAAGAGCTCTGTGTTGCCTCCGGTAGTAGAATCTCTCTACGTTGGATGGAGTTGAGGGTGTCAAAGCGAGCATAGAACTGGTTCAACTCATCTGGTAGGGTGTTGTTGCAGGCTGTGATCCTGCTGTTCCTCTGCTGAAAGTCAGTGATGTGTTGCAAGCCCTGCCACATGCGTCGGGAATCAGAGTGTTTGTAATATCCCTCCAGCTTCAGTCTGTACTGCCTCTTGGCTTCCCTGATGGATCTACGTAGGTCATATCTGGTCTTTCTGTAGCCCTCCGTGTCACCAGAGGCAAATGCAGTTGAGCGTGCATCTAAAAACGTAAGGCATGTACACGGGTACACAGTTTACATGTGGGAATAGAGTGGGAAAAGCTTGAGGAATAGAGATCCAGAAGAAAGAAACAGAAAACTAAAACAAAGCAGAGGGTTTGTGTGCGTATGTGATATGTCACATGTAAAAAAGAAAAAAGGCAAAAGGCAGGTGAAATGGAAACAACAGGCCCTTTGCATCCTCCCTAAAGCAACTGCCATTCCCAAGATACACATGTGGGACATTCATTAAATTGTGCCTATTCTACCCAATTATACAAGTAAAGACTTCAATTTTAGCATTACTGCACACAGAGCTCTGTGTTTGTATGGATGTATGCGTAGCATCCACTCATCCTCCTGTCTGGAGGCTGAACACGATACGCATGCAATCACGTATCAGCATGCAATGAGGAATGAGGCTCACATGCTAGAGAGAGACTAAAGGATAAATGACACTGTGTAAACAGGGGCTCTTCTTTAATTGTTCTTTTTTTTGGGGGGGGGGGGGGGGGGGGGGGGGGTAAAGTCTTCTGCTTTTGAAGCTTGCTCTTCTTTTTCCTTCAAATTGTTGCCAAGAAACACAAAATAGCACAAATACTTATGTGGAATGAGTTATCATCTGTGGGCAAACAGAGCCAAAGAGAAAGCCTGCTAATTCAGCTGTATTCACACTATGTAGAGTTAAGAGCTCAGAGTATGACGGTCTTCTTGACTCAGCCAGTCATTCTTGAAATCAAGACGTGGAAGGGACATTTGGAAGGATGGCAAACAGTATTGAGCTGTTGAAAGGCTGATATTTCAGAACTCCGCATGTGACAGACTGACAGTTGTAGGAACTTCCAAAGTGCCCCAGAGGAAGAGCAGTTAACCTCAGCATAGACAACACCAAGCTGCTCAGATGGACGAGTACTGCAAGTTGCAAACCCAATCTGGTGGAGCTCACACTGAACTGCTAAAAGGATTGGCAGGAAACACCGAGAAACTGTTCAATCTGCACTGAGAAATTCATATGTGTGCTGAAACGGAGGTTTGTGTACAGCTTGTCGCGAGTTTTATCTGGCTGCTGTGGAATCCAGCATGTCCAACAAGAGTGAGTGTCACTCAACATCCTGCACCAAATATTTGGGGACATAGTGTTACACACTTACCAAGCGGTGCTTCATTTTTCTCCATTTTAAACTGTAGCATTCTAGGATGACTAATCATAGACTGTGTGAGCTTTAGCATATATTTTTATTTTTCCTGATTTCTGAGCTAAATCTGTGTTAAGTGTTGATTTCAGAGCATTAATTTCTTTTTATTTTTTCATCTGAATAGATTGAATCATTCCTAGAATAGAAAATTTAGACTGGGGTAAACTAATCAAGAGATCTGTAATATGAAGACACTGAATAATAGATCTTTCAAACATACACTTCTGCTGTTAAATATGTCTCTTGGCAAATTGTAGTGTGTAGATTTCAATTTGATAGTCTTTGAGTCAGGGTGTTATATTTAGTGGGTAAAATTAATAAAATTATGTTGAATAGTTAGACCTGTTAGACCGCAGGTTCTATTCAACTTTAAATATTGACCCCAAAGGCCTGCAGTTCAAGACTCAATTTTCAAACTAAAGACAGTAGGAAAAATCAGTACAAATACAACTGGACTAGTTTTTCATGGACACCAGTAACTGCTCCCCGCTGATAAGGAAATGTGCCTTTTACAGGGAATGTTTTGCCTCGGACTGGAACACCTGTCCGTCACACTGTGGATGGGAACATCTCAGTGTGATGGCCTGTTATCTGAGTATAAATGGCATTAAAAATCCCTGGTTTGCCAAACAGAGGACTGACGTGTGGAGGGTGGGAGTCTTGGGAAAATGGGATGGTGCCTGAATTAGTCCAGGTTGCAATAAAACAATCAGCCTGAAAGGCTTCTTTATGCCTCAGAGTTCCTGGTGGAGTTCTTAATAAATTTAAGGTAGAGCAGCAGAGTTTGAGTCACTGTATGCCTTTGGGGCCAAAATTAAACAAAACTTAGATTGGGTTAATTGTAATATTAAATCAGGAATGTTGATTCACCTTACAGAGGCTGACTGGAAAACTTAGTAATAGACCTGAACATCATTAACAGCAGAATAAAATAACACAGATGTTACTTCTGTGGTTTACTCAGTCTAAATAATATTTAACCACAGCAGTTCAATTCTTTAGAGCATCGTCAAAATTAGTAGAGAACTCAAATAAATAAATAAATCTTGTATCTTTAATGATGGGAAAATGTTTTGGGAAATCAGATGGACAAATTATAACTTTTCTTCTTTTCCTAGGAATTGGTCACTTGGGAAAAGACATTAAAAAAGGGGTCTGAACCTGTAATGACAGGATCAGTTATTCAGCAAATAAATACTAATTGATGAAAGTGTGAAAATAAATATTTGTGTATGAATGTGCTCTAAACAGATATATTCTGAGGTTATGCTTGCAGAAGGATCATGGTCTTGTGTCTCGTGCTTTAGTCCATTTGATTGGCATTTTTGTTTGTTGGTCTTACTTTATAGAAAAGGAGGTGATTTTAGGAAATAAGAGTGCTAATAATAATTATGTCTTAGAATGCTTTTCATATGCTTTTCCATTCTTTACAGAAAAAAAGAGCTGCTCTCTCCCTCTGTCTCTAACAAATATGTGTGTGTGTGTGTGTGTGTGTGTGTGTGTGTGTGTGTGTGTGTGTGTGTGTGTGTGTGTGTGTGTGTGTGTGTGTGTGTGTGTGTGTGTGTGACCTTGGTTAGTAGAAACACTGATTACAGAACTCAGTGGCTCACAGAAATATCATTTGAGAGCAACTCTGGCTTGTAATGACTTATTGTGCTTTAAAATATATTATAGTGTCATGTTTGTTTTCATGTTGTTTTTAGTTTTAATCAATAGGTTAAAGTACATCTCCATCTAGAAGTGCTGATAATGCCCTTTAAAGGACTTTTTGTAACCACCCTCTACAAATTTTAACTAAAAATTTCGCCACCAGGGAGCAGTGGGTTTTTTGGTGTGTTTGTTTTTAGATGTCTGCTGTTGTATTTTTAACTTAGATATTTCTTTTTTTAACCCTACCCCCATTTCTTCAAGAGGGTTTCCTCTTCCCAGGTTGCCATTGTAAATAAAAATGTTTTCAGTGACTTGCTTGGTTACATTAACATACTATCTTTTTGTATTATTTGTAGTGCACAAAAGTACAGCCCTGCTCTAGTTCAATTTCAGTTTATATCTCTTCAGCACAAAACACAGATGTTCTGGACATAAAGTCAGCAGCTGTTTCTTTACATTATGTTAGCTTTGTTTTACATTTTGGAATTTTTAAGCTTTTTAATTACAATATAAATGTAAATGTTTTAACTAATTGGTGATATATGATAGAGTTTCTGGGATGTTACCAGCTTTGCCCAGTAAATAATCCAGGATGGATATTTTCTCTGTTGCTGGGAGATCTTTTGATTGCAAAGGATCACTCCTTTCCTCTTGTCACTATCCCCAGTTCCCAAACATTAGCTCTGGGGTGTGTGATTATTGATCACACAATGAGTTTCTGTTGTTGAGTTCAGTGTTTTGATTGTTTTTCCTGTCTTGCTTCTGTGGATCACCTGCGTTTCCTTGGTTGGTCATCAGTGTAATTAATGTGTTGTGTTTGGGTCCTGAGCAGTGAATGACTGGGGCACAAAGGCAGTGAGGCAGATTTGAAGAGTGGTCTTCTGTAGTCTCTGACTCTGTTCATGAACATATGGTAAATGGACTACTTCTTATATAGTGCCTTTCTACTCTAATTGAGCATGTTTGCATTCACCCATTCATACACGCACTTCCATGTGTAACTAAGCTAAGTGCTTATTATCTAACATTCACACACATTCACACTCCAACGCTTGCATCAGAGAGCAACTTGGGGTTCAGTATCTTTGGCATGCAGCCCGGAGCAGCCGGGAAACGAACCACCAACCTTCTGATTAGTAGGTGACCTGTTCTACTAACCAAGCCACAGCCACCCCTATGGATGTACAGTGTTTATATTATAGGTACCCATAATCCAAGAGTATGGCAGCAGGAACAAAGATTACCTTGAACATTAGATTTCTTTATTTTGGTGGTTTATGGTTTGATCCCCCCCATACCAGTGCAGGTTGCAGAGTCCATCCAGGTGCAGCTGTGACGATGTAAGTATTGTTACATCTTCTCATCCAAGACAAAGGGAGACAGCACACAGCAGGCAATTAAGTGAAGACAGCTGGGGGACCTACACACAGGTGAACTAAATCACAGATGAGACAAAGGAAGCAAAACTAAAAGCAAGGCACGACTAACAAAATAAAGCAGGAAGTAGGATAACTAATTGGGGAAAACACAAATGTATGAATTCAATTCAATTCAATTCAATTTTATTTATATAGCACCAAATCACAACAAACAGTCGCCTCAAGGCACTTTGTATTGTGGGTAAAGACCCTACAATAATACAGAGAAAACCCAACAATCAAAACGACCCCCTATGAGCAGCATTTGGCGACAGTGTGAAGGAAAAACTCCCTTTTAACAGGAAGAAACCTCCAGCAGAACCAGGCTCAGGGAGGGGCAGTCATCTGCTGAGACCGGTTGGGGCTGAGGGGAGAGAGACAGGACAAAAGACATGCTGTGGAAGAGAGACAGAGATTAATAATAATTAATGATTAAATACAGAGTGAAGTATAAGCATAACTAGCATAACTAAGGGATGGTTCAGGGTCACCTGATCCAGCCCTAACTATAAGCTTTATCATAAAGGAAAGTTTTAAGCCTAATCTTAAAAATAGAGAGTGGGTCTGTGTGAGTGAACACAGGAGACTTCACACAAGAGGGTGGAACATGGAGGGTAGAATTCAACTCTAAAGGAACAAGGCTAAATACACTAAGGAAAAACACAAGACTCAACCATACACATGAATCAAACCAGGAATCGAATAGAACATTTAAATAAACAAAACATGAAAAGTCCAAAACTTCACAAAACACTGGGTCAAATGACCGAGGACCGCACCTGTGTAGTAGATAGAAGAGGTTGTAGCTTGCTGTAAGGCTGGATTTTGTTCAGTTTTAGTTTTAGTAAGGTGCTTTTCTTCTATTTCACTAATAGTTTTGTGGATAAATGCCACCTTTTTTGGCACATATTTAAAGACCTGACCTAAAGACCTGGTTCTTCACCCTTTTAAATCTCCCTGGTTTCTGCTGGCACAACCAACTACAGTGTATCACAAAAGTGAGTACACCCCTTACATGTCTGCATATATTTAAGTATATCTTTTCATGGGACAACACTGACAAAATGATACTTTGACACAATGAAAAGTAGTCTGTGTGCAGCTTATATAACAGTCTTCATGTAGAGCAACAATTCGTCTTTTAAGATCCTCAGAGAGTTCTTTGCCATGTTGGAACTTTCAGTGACCAGTATGAGAGAGTGTGAGAGCTGTACTACAAAACTGAACACACCTGCTCCCTATGCACACCTGAGACCTAGTAACACTAACGGGTCACATGACATTTTGGAGGGGAAATGACAAGCAGTGCTCAATTTGGACATTTACGGGTGTAGTCTCTTAGTGGTGTACTCACTTTTGTTGCCACTGGTTTAGACATTAATGGCTGTATATTGAGTTATTTTGAGGGAAGAATAAATTTACAGTGTTATATAAACTGCACACAGACTACTTTTCATTGTGTCAAAGTGTCATTTTGTCAGTGTTGTCCCATGAAAAGATCTACTTAAATATCTGCAGAAATGTGAGGGGTGTACTCACTTTTGTGATACACTGCATGTTTCATTCTTTCTTCCAGTCTGTATGCTCCTAAATTACTGAACCATAAATTCAGCTGCTGCTCCAGTGAGTCTCTCATCCTGTGGATGGATTCCAACTCCACACTGTTGCACTGCAGACTGCAGTTCTTGTTCTGCTCTGTGATCTTGGTGAGGAGATTCAAGAAAAAACAGAACATTGGACAGACTTGCTTCATGTTAAAGTGCTACGTCTCCTGCCTCCAGTCTCCTGGACAGGCTGCCAAAGAAAAGCCTTTTGTGTATACTGCTTAACCCAGTATAACACATGCGTTCTGAGAAGCTGAGATGTTTAGCAGGTTTGCGTAGAGCAGCAACATGATAAATAGTTCAAATACAGCAATAAATAACTTGTTTAAGTTTCTAGGAAGCAGATTGTTGAGGCTTGAGGATATTTACTAACCCTGTGAGGCTCAATGTGCCTCAGCAAGGTTACTTCTCCACTAGAAATGAAAACTGTATTTTAGACCTGTCAGCTGCATCAAGATGATATATAAAATATGAAATAAAGTAGAAATAATTGGAGAATGAACTTGGACTTGTCTGACCCTTTGACACTGTGCATATACGAGCTAGAAATATCACTTTAGTTATTGTGGTGGAAATTAGATTTCCAAATCCAAAATACCACAATGAAATATTAAATATTTTAACAGATTTAATTAAAGAAAATCATCAATGCACAAGTCACAGTAGGAGTCTGCATAATAGAAAAGGCTATTGCAGATTTATTAAGATGCCTTTCTACTACCATGGAGAATACAATTATCTCTTCCTGGGACTCGCATGTGCCATAGGAGGGTATCAGTATGCTAAGAGTTCTTGAGCTTTAAGAGATAGCTCCACAGTGTATGATGGGGAACAAACTCACTTGAGTTGGCTCAGCTTCTGTGCGTCTCCCCTGTAACAGGAACACGAGTGTAGGCACATGAAACAGGTCTGTTCTGGCGTCTAGTACTTTCACCAGAGACACGAAAATAAGTTTTACTTTTTTAACTGCTCTCACCTACTGCATAAAATTAGCCACAGTTACAGATATTAAAGGTGTACAGATATAGCAGCAGTGGTTTATCACAGTCTGTCTCTTTAGTGTTTGATATATTTATTGAAAATTTTACATTACAAAATCACTTTACAAAGATATAAATGTACAAGAAATATCCATGAGAGAAAAAAAGAAAAAGATTAGTAATAATAGTAACAAAAAACAAAAAGAAAAAAGGACCCCCCCCCCCCAATAATGAACAAACCCAGTCCACACTGTCATGAAATACTATTCAAAGGGTGTAAAACAGTATATACTGATGAATAATACCCGATCGATCTGTATAACTAAAGAAAGAGCCTTATTCCTGAACCTGTGTTGAGGGTTGATTAAAGAAAAGAAAGAAAGATTTCCAAGTCTGATAAAATTTCTTTTCTGAGCCTCTCATTATACATCTGATTTTCTCCAGTTTTAAAGTAGCTAACACATCCCTAATCCAATATGTTACTGTGGGTGGGGCAGCGTCCCTCCACCCCAAAAGGATCAGACGGCGTGCCAACAAAGTTGAAAAGGCAATCACCCTGTGTCCCCCAACAGGTAATATCATCCCCTCGGGAACAACCCCAAAAAGCAATATAATTGGATTTAGATTCAATTTAACTGCAAGAACATCAGAAAGGGCTTCACAAACACCTCCCCAGAATTCTTGTATTTTAGGACAGGCCCAGAACATGTGAATCAGAGTGGCTTCCTCAGATTTACATCTATCACAGATTGGATCCACTTCTGGATAAATCTTAGCCAATTTTGATTTATGAAGGTGCATCCGGTGAACAACTTTAAATTGAATAAGGGAGTGTCTTGCACACATGGAAGAGGTGTGAATTCTCTTTAATACTTTAACCCAAGTTGTCTCACTGATTGTGATTTGCAAGTCTTGCTCCCAAGCTAGTTTTACTGCAGGGATGGGAGGGAAATGCAAATGGGAAATCAATCTCAAGATGGCAGAAATCGCTCTTTTCTTGGTTGGGTTAAATGATATCAGTTCATCAATTATATTATTGTCTGGTTTATCTGGGAACCCTGAAATGGAGCATGAAACATAATGCCTAACTTGTAGGTACCTAAAAAAGTGCGAAGTGGGGAGATTAAATTTAGAAGACAGCTGTGCGAAAGAGGCAAACTTGTCTTCAATGAAAAGGTCTTTAAAATACTTCAGGCCTTTTTTGAACCAAGTATTAAAAGTGGCATCTTGCATTGACGGAGGAAAGAAAACATTTGATGCTATTGAATTAGAAAGGTTCATGTTTCGAAGGCCAAAGTATTTCCTAAATTGTGAATAAATTCTAATAGAGTTATTAACTACTGGGTTAGTGATTGTCCGATTTATGGAAAAAGGTAGAGATGCTCTGATTACTAATGATAAAAATTGAGGGTCACAGGACTGTTTCTCCATCTCAACCCATATGGGGCCTCTTTTATCAAAGCAGTAATATGCCCAAAATGACAGACACCACAAATTAGTTGCCCAATAATAATATCTATGATTTGGAAGGGCCATTCCACCAACTTGTTTTGATTTCTGTAGATGATCTTTTCGCAAGCGTGGCCTTTTCCCATTCCAAATGTATGTTGATATAATAGCGTCAAGCTTTTTAAAATAGGCATTGGGAAGAAACACAGGGAGACACTGGAACAAGTATAGATACCTAGGTAGCACAGACATTTTAATCACATTCACTCTCCCAAGCATAGACAGCGGGAGGGGAGACCATTTAGCCAAATCTTGTTCAATTTTAAGTAATAATTTATCAAAATTATTTCTTTTGAGATCTGCAAAATCCTTAGTTACAGAAACTCCTAGGTAAATAAAGCTTTGCTCAGCAATCTTAAAAGGCACCCTAATCTTTGCAAGAACAGTGTTATCTAAGTTTAATGGCAACAGCTCACTCTTATGCAGGTTTAGTTTATACCCTGAAATTTTCCCAAATTGAGTGAGAAGGTCTAGAATAGGAGGAATAGTCGTCTCTGCCCTGGATACAAACAGCAAGAGGTCATCAGCATAGAGGGATAATTTGTGTTCTGTACAGCCTCTGATAATACCATGGATAGAACCACTAGATCTTATGGCTATAGCCAAGGGCTCGATTGCTAATACAAAAAGAAGGGGACTCAGAGGACATCCCTGGCGAGTCCCACGATTTAATTTGAAAGATTTAGAATAAAGGTGATTTGTAAGAACCATGGCTGAAGGGTTGGTATATAATAACTTAATCCATGAAATAAATGTTCTACCAAATCCAAATCTTGCCAATGTCTCAAAAAGGTAATCCCACTCTACTCTATCGAATGCCTTCTCTGCATCCATGGAGAGAAGGCACTCCGAGTCAGCCTGGCATGTGGTGTACATAATGTTAAACAGACGCCGTACATTAAAGAAGGAGCGTCTATCTTTAACAAAACCTGTTTGGTCTGGAGAGACAATATCTGGCAAGACATTCTCTAATCGTCGGGCCAGTACCTTAGCTAATATTTTATAGTCACAATTTAACAGGGATATTGGTCGATAGGATGCACAGTCAAAGGGGTCTTTATCTTTTTTTGGTAGCAATGTTATACAAGCCTCATTCAAAGTGGCAGGAAGAGACCCTCTCTCAAGGGAGTCAGAGTACACGGCCGCCAGCACAGGAGTAAGTTGTGTGGAGAATGTGGCATAGAACTCGCTCGGTAAACCATCTGGCCCGGGAGATTTCCGAGGTTGTAGCATTTTGACTGCCATCTCGACCTCCCGCTGCGTTATTGGTGCATCCAAGGCAGAGACCTGGTCTTGAGACAAGATTGGAATAGGTAAATCCCTAAAAAAATTCTGTAAGAGATCAGGGTTGCTGAGATTATCAGAACTATACAATTCTTCATAATACTGTTGAAAAGCATCATTTATCCCCTGCTGATCAATGGTGAGCCTGCCATGATGAGACTTGATACCTTTAATAATTTGTTTAGCTCTCATGCCTTTTAATTGTCTTGACAATATCTCTCCAGCCTTATCGCCATGTTCATACAAGTCACTCCTATTTTTCAATAATAGGTATTCTATAGATTGTGAGGTGAGTAAATCATATTCTGCCTTGAGTTTTAAACGTTCCTTATACAGATCCCGGGATGGAGCCTGTGTGTTCTTATTATCTATGGCTGCAATCTGACTTTCCAAATCCAATTGTTTGGCTACACTGCTCTTTTTCTTTTTGGCCACAAAAGATATTACCTGGCCCCTTAGATATGCCTTGAGCGCCTCCCAAACAGTCGACATAGAAACTTCAGGGGTCACATTGATATCCAGGAACAGAGAAATTTGGTCTGACAAGAATTTTCTAAAGTTTTCATCAGATAATAGAAGAGAGTTAAACCTCCAGTGTCTCCTAGGAGTCATCACTTCAGATATATTAAGTTTAAGCATCAGTGGAGCATGGTCAGATATTACTATGGCATGATATTCACATGATTGAACATCCTGAATTAGTTTATTGTCAATGAAAAAATAATCGATCCTGCTGTAACTATGATGAGCATGAGAAAAAAAGGAATATTGTCTATCAAGTGGGTGTAAAAAAACGCCAAATATCTGAAATGCCATATTCTGCAAGAAGAGCTTTTAGACAGAATGCTGACTTGGATGTGGCATAACCTGGTCTCACTGATGATCGATCCAGCCCAGGGTCCAGACACAAATTAAAATCCCCTCCCATAATAAGCTCATACGAGTTCAAACAAGGGAGTAGCTTAATAAAACGTGAAAAGAATTGAGGGTCGTCAAAATTTGGAGCATACACATTAGCTAATATAACATCTTTGTTATAAAGTTTACCAGTAACTATAACATAACGCCCATTGGGGTCTAATATCGAAGAGGCTGGTGTAAAGGGTACATTTTTATTAATCAATATAGCAACCCCCCTGGCTTTGCCCTGGAAGGTTGAATGGAAGAGCTGCCCCACCCACCCACATTTCAAACGCAGATATTCTGGATTTTTAAGATGGGTTTCCTGGAGAAATGCGATTCCTATTTGCAAGTTTTTGAGATGTGTGAGAACTTTCTTCCTTTTCACAGGATGGTTCAGACCTTTGACATTCCAAGTAACAAACCCAAAATTATTTATCATATTCAGGACATCTGCAAAGTTAGGGAACTATACAGTTGGTTATAAACATAAAACAAAGTACAAAATAGTTTTCGCTGGTCGATCTGGAAAAAGAAACTAAAAGAGTTACTATTATTGACAGTGGGAACCCAAAACCCTTCCCAAAACCTAAGGCGATACTAGCTGCAAAAACAAACAGCACACCTTCCCTATCTACCTGCATCACCTCCCTACAAAATCTATCTAAATGACATCTCCACCTGCTCCTTAGAAAATTGGCAGGTTCCCCGCTGATGAACAGGACAGGTCAGGCCCAGACAGACTGAATACTTTGTTATCCAAATAACACTCACGATATTAGTACACTTGACCGGGGGAGCCCAGAACCAATAACTTAAGTAAATACTGTCATTAACTTAGTCAGTGTAAATTAAGAGTCATTTGGGTGTGTTCTTACTTATGTAGGTATACTATTCAAGAGGGTTTATTAAAATCCACAATAAACTTCTCAGCCTCAGCCACAGAGCCGAATGCAGTTCGGGTCCCGTCAGTCTGTGTGATGCGGAGTCTTGCTGGGTACAGCAGGGAGGGTTTCAGTCCCATCTTGTGTAAAGATGACATTACAGACCTATATTCCTTCCGTTTGCTCACCACTTCAGGGGGGTAGTCTTCGTAGATCCTGAACGAGATGTTTTGGTATTTCAGATCCCCCCTCTTCCTGGCCTCCCGAACAACGAGCTCCTTGTTTTGAAAACGATGAAAGCAGAGAATGACGGGCCGCGGCCTACATCCGGGGCCAGGCTTGGGCACCAGGCTGCGATGTGCACGGTCCAGCTCCGGTGCCGAGGGAAAAGTGTCGTGACCAAACACGTCCCGTAGTAGCTTTGGAAAAAAAAGACTGGGTTGTGGGCCTTCTATACCTTCAGGTATACCTACTAGCCGGACATTATTCCTTCTGCCTCTCCCCTCTAGCTCAGTTAGCCTGGCCTTAAGCTTCTCGTTGTCAGCTTGTAGCCTCTCGTGACTGCTCTCCACCTTCTCCAAACGCTGATGAAGAGATTCGGCGTTTTCCTCCAGCGAGGTCAAACGCTGATCGTGGCTGACAACAGTCTCTTGGATTACATCCAATTTGTCGTTAACCTCTTTAAACGATGTTTTCAGCTCGGAGATCAGCGCAGACCTATGCTCAGCTAATGAGGCTGTAAGGTCAGCTTTGCTAATGGCGGCTTCAGACTCAGCTTTTTCGCCTGTTTTGGGAGGTTTAGGCGGCATATTGAAGTTAAAAACTTACTACGCAAGAGTAGCAAACACTTCAATGGCAGATGTCCGACTAAGATAAAAGCAGGTAGGTTTATAAGGATAAAACTTGGGGAGCTAGAAGATGACACGTCTTACCCCATGCTCGTTAAACTGGAAGTCCTCACAGTCTGTCTCTTTAAGTCTATTTGAGTCACATATGTGTGACCCAAGATGAGTGCATGACTTTGAATGTTTTTAACAAGGGCGTACACTTGACCAGGTCACACTGTTCCATCACACAGTGAAAGATGATGTTCCCATCCTGCCATCCCCCTTTTGGGACAACGGTGGGAGCTGTTAGTTGTTGTGGTGATCACACTCATAACTCCTAGGACTCCAACCATTTACCCTAAATGGGTGCCACCTATACTAGAGGGAGGCGTTCCTTCAACTTCTGGACTTGGGGTCAGCTTACAATGGCTGGCGTGGATCCAAGAGACTTTTCATGCCACCTTCACTGCTGTCTCCTTTGTCATGAGAACTTCTGCCTGGGATCCTTGATGAGTACCCAGTCCCCTGGCATCAACTGACATTGTGCTGCCGAAGCTGGGGAGGGGCGTGTCCCCTTTACCTGTGTGTGTGCGTGTGTGTGTGTGTGTGTGTGTGTGTGTGTGTGTGTGTGTGTGTGTGTGTGTGTGTGTGTGCTGTGGTTACTGTGTAAACAATGTGTGTATGTGGGCTGCTAGAAACTCAAATTGGTACACTTGAAGGTTTTCAACTTTTGCAGCCAAGTATTAAAAAAGTGTTATTTGTGCAGCAAATAATGCCTCAGGTGCCATACAGGTACATCAACAAGGACACGCCTCCCCACCAGCTTTTGAACATTTAATGAAGTATTTTATAAAACCAACTTCATCTGAGGGGAAGAAAATACTGTCTTGTAGTAGTGTGCATGTTCACCAAAATTTTTTTTTATGTGTGCATGCAAACTAGGGACAAACATGGTCTCATCCCCTTTGAGACTGTGTTTGTAAAGTCTCCATTCACTGATCTGGGTTCAGTTAATGATACAGCATACTTATTTGAGCATATGGATTTCTTGAATATTAAATGTAATGCCATGGTTTTGTTTGGTTTTGTACATTTTATGGCTGTTGTACAGATAAGTTGAGGCCTAAATGTAATCCAACAGTCGATGTAATGTCCTGAAGGCACAGAAACACAACTCTGTGTGTATGTACAGTAATGTGCAAAAGTCTTGAGTCACCACTTATTTCCCTTATATTTTGCTTCCAAGGAGCTAGACCTGTCATTTTTTAATGAGCAATTGTTCTTCAGGTTTCTGAAGGTCTTTCAGAGTTTTTCTTTGACATTGGCTGCCTTTTCACTCATCTTTAGTCTGGTCCTTGTACTTGACCATTTTCAGAGGAATGTTTTGTGGTTTTGTTTTGCTTTTTAACCACGTAGCACTGACCTATGAGTCATTCAAGCATAAAAAAGGTACCTAACTCAAGGGATGAATCAATGTTGTGTCGACACATAACAGACAACTTAGCAAAGAGCCCATTTTAAATTGTATCTTTAGGCATTTTGTTACTAGCAGCATGTCACAAAAATAATAAAAATGATTAGTTCCCATTTCTTTAGATGAATCTCTGAAAAATGCTAAAGATATAAAATTGTATTTTTGAACCAACAAGGACAATCCCCAAGAGCCATTAGCTGAAAACTTAGCATACCTCAGCATAGAGTGTTGTGTGTCCTTAAGAAAATTGAGGAAACTGGACAAATGGAGAACAAAAAAGGAGTGGCAGGCCTAAAAAAACTGCCTACAGCAGATAAACAGTATCTGAAAGTCATATCCTTAAGAAATAGAAAAAAAGCAAAGACCCGATGAAGGACCTGAGAGATGCATCTGGACCTTTAGCTGATCCATCTACTGTTCTCAGTGGAAGGGTGGCTGTCAAGAAGCCATTCTTAATAAAGGGAAACAGGGAGAAAAGGCTGAGGCCACATTACACAAGAACTGGAGTGAACATCAGTGACAGCAGGAGTGATGAGTGATGGATCCAAATCTGAAATTTTTCAATCAAATTCTCATTAATATGTACAGTGGTCAGGAGAGAGGTACAACAGTGAGTGTCTGCAGGCATCTGTAAAACACAGTGGAGGCCCTGTCATGGTTTGGAACTGCATTACAGCCTGTGGTGGTTGAGATCTTCTCATAACTGATGGAATTATGAACACAAAACAGTACAATCAAAGATTGATCCAACATGCAGTACCATCAGAAAGGGTCTAACGGGCAGAAGCTTCATTTTTCAGCTTGACAATGATCCCAAACACACCGTCAATGCAGTAAAAATCATACCTGTATAGAAAAAAAACACACAAGTGAACACCATCAGTTATGGATTGGCCTCCTCAAAGCCTGGACCTAAACTTCATTGAAACAGTGTGGGATCATCCTGACAGAGAACAGAACAAAAGGCAGAAACATCCAAAGAAGAGCTTTGAATGTCCTTCAAGAATCCTGGAGAACCTTTCCTGAAAACTACTTAAAGAAATTACAGAAAGCTGCCTCAGAGAGTTCAGACTGTGCTGAAGAATAAAGGAGGTCACAACTAATACTGACTTTCAAGCTCATTAGAATTGCAAAAGCTCTCTTTTTGCCTGGTATACTTTATTTCCATGTTTGTTTGCACATGTTTAACTCAGGAGCTGCAACTATTTCCAATTTTCCTGACAAAATTTAAAGAAATGAGGGGTGGCTTAAGACTTTTGTACAGAACTGTATATGTGAAAAGAAAAGAAAAGAAAAGAAAAGAAAAGAAAAGAAAAGAAAAGAAAAGAAAAGAAAAGAAAAGAAAAGAAAAGAAAAGAAAAGAAAAGAAAAGAAGACTGAGGAGGAGGAGATTCTCTGACAGGAGTATAAAGGACAAATAGGAAATTGCCAGCCGCTCAGTAGATGGCGCTATTGGATCATAACGCAACCAAAGTCAAAGCCCGGCATATAAAACCCCGTGAAGAAGAGCAGAAACGCGTCAAAGAAGAAGACGCGGCAGTAGTTCTTCAGCGACGAAAATGGCTTTGAGGGCAGGTTTGAGAAACAAGCGGGGTTTAACAGGTAAGTCTGGAGCATCTGCGGGGAGGCAGTTTAATTGTTTGCGGCTTTATTTCCTAAAAACAGCTGCTGAGTGTTGGCTGCAGAAACTGGAGCAGAGGTCATAGGACAAACCTCCTGAAGTGGCACCACCGCAGGTCACGTCAGCTGCGCCTCGGAGAGAAGCGATAATTTGCGCACCTACATCATATGCAGATATCACTGCCTTATGTGCACTTCAGCGATCTATACTCCAAAAGCCAAAAGGTTTTTAAAAGGCTTTTTGGGGCTAATTCACCTTTGTTGGGATAAATACATTTGTAATCGCTTTGTGTTTGTTTTTAATGCAATGTGTTTTATATTTCAGCGCTAAAATCATATAAAGTAGATTTTAAAAGTTCTGTATCAAAACAAGTCTCTTTTTTATTATAAAGTTCTACAAGATTTTTAACACATCTCTTTGATAGCTTTCATGTTCTCTAAAAACTAAAGGCGAGTGCAGCATATACACAGCTACAGGCATATTTATGTATTTCTAAGACTATTATAACCAAACTATTACCAACAAAGACAGTTTGAGTAAGAATATGGTGCAGTATGTTTGTAACTGGCCTTCACTTTCATTGTGTCTTTTGAATTTGCTGATTGGGGATCTTTTTCATGTGTATGTGCTGCTTTCATTGACACTGTGTGTCTTTGTGTTTCTGTGCAGTTCTTCTGTCCCAGCTGTCCTCCTGCAGCAATCATGGCACTGCTCGTGTGGCTCCTGTCTTTGTTGCTCAGGGGAGGAACAGCTCCACCTCACAGCAGGTCAAAGTAGATTTTGACCAGAGCACAGGTGAGCACTTTGTCAGTACTTCCTCAAAGCCCGACCACACATGCTTCTCCTGACTCCAACTCCATCGTCTTGGCCTACAAGACGGTGGAGCTTTTCTCATAGTGTCTCCTAGTTAAAATGTTAATCCACGTAAAGCAGCTAAACCAGTCAACCCATTAGATACACCCATACAAATCAATACTGCCTCACCCCACTGAGTTCATTAGTTGGATGCAAAGTGCAGCAGGTTGGTAAATGCTTGGGGTGTTTGTCTTTTCTCTCTCTGAGGCCTGAGGCTAATCATCAGGAAACACAAAGCAAGCCAAATCTCCATCAAAGTCTTACTGATGTAGCGATGACTGCAGTGTCTGTCTCTGCAGGCGTGGCAGTGATGCGCATGCAGAGTCCTCCAGTCAACAGCCTTAATTTAGAGCTTCTCACCGATATCTGCATCGCTCTGGAGAAGCTGGAGATGGATAAGAGCTGCAGAGGCCTCATCATCACCTCAGTACGGTGAAACTTCCCTGGTTAAAGCAGCATTGTGCAGAAGGAGTTACATTTGTGTTACAGTGTAGTTAATCAGTGTGATTTGCACTCTGACAGCTGGAGTGTGTTTGAAGTTTGTGAACATGGTGTTGTACAGTATATTGACAGTGTATCCAGAGTGTGTTGCTGTGCTGTTTTTGTCTTAATCCAGAACCAGCCCAAGGTTTTCTCAGCCGGGCTGGACATCTTGGAGATGTATGGGAAGAGTCCGGAGCACTGCGGGGAGTTCTGGAAAGCTGTACAAGAGATGTGGCTGAAATTCTATGGCTCTAACCTGGTCACTATAGCAGCAATCAATGTAGGTGTAGCGCAACCCCACGGCCTACCCCCACACTGACCGTACCTCACACGGGGACAGACCGGTGCAGTTTGGGGGGAACACACTGAAATAAGTCCCTCTCATTGCTCTTCTTCCCCCAGGGTTCCAGTCCTGCAGGAGGCTGTCTGATGGCTATGACGTGTGATTATAGAATAATGGCAGATAACCCTCGTTACAGCATCGGGCTCAATGAGACACAGCTCGGCATTGTAGCACCTTTTTGATAAGAAATTAGGACCGACGCTTTTTAAAAGTGAATACTGTGAAAAGGTTGCAATGATTAGCAAATAATTGAAAGCTTGGATTTTACTGTAGTACACAGACAACACATGAAATACACGCGTGGTAAATGCGTGCTCATTTTGAGATTGGTGAAAGTGGCATGTGAGGAAGCAAGAGTGGCAAAGGTGTGTGATACTAAAAAAAAAAAACACCTGGTGAGGCGTCTGACAACCAGTTAATTAGTAACATGACCGGATACAGAGAGCTTTCCAGAGAAGCTGTTTTGGAGTTGTAAAACGATTCCTCCTGCAGGTTTAAGGACACTTTGATGAACACAGTGGGCCATCGGACCACAGAGATGGCCCTAGAGTTGGGGCTGCTCTACAGCCCTGCAGAGGCCCTGAAGATAGGAATGGTGGACCAGCTGGTGCCTGAAGACCAGGTCCTCACTACAGCCACAGAGGCCATGACTAAGTGGTTGGCCATCCCAGGTATACTGCATAACTGTCCTGTCTAGTTCTAGTTGTCATCTTTACCTTGTTCTATGGTTGGATACTGTTTTCATGTGTATGTCAGGTTAATACTAATGTGCAGGTGGTATTTCTAAGAAGGGTAGAAAAAAATGATAGAATTTAACATTAAGTTTTTTAAAATGAGCATTTGTCATTTGCTCAGTGTTGTTGTTCTGTCAGTGCACATTTATTTTAAGGTGACCAAAAGCTAGGAAGCTGTAACCTCATACCTCAGAAGCGTTCATCTATGAGTGCATGAGCAGCTACACCGTGGTATCTAGTAGATTCTAGCACTTGGTAAAAGGATGTAGATGAGGGATGTGACTGAGAGCACATGCAGTCATCCCGCCTGCAGTAACTGGTTCACATGAGTGAAAGAAAATGAACATCTGAATGTGAAACAGTATGAAGTCATAACATTTCATCAGGATATTTTTGTTTTTTGAATAGTTCTCCCACCTCTGCAGTTTAACAGGTACTGTTAGTGTTAGAAATCCTAACTTGGAGCAGAATGGAAGCTTTAAGTTGACAAATCATCCATGTTAGAGACTCCAGAGGCACAGCCCTGAAATGTCACTTTCCCACATTTAAAAATATATATATATATTGTGTTACACAAATATGTCAACACTATTGTTTAATTCCAAAGGTCTAAAATGTCAACAAAATCTGCCACTGACTGCAATTAAGTGCTTGTTAATTGTCCTTACTTGCAGCGGCTCTGTAATCACCTCTGAGTATTTCTACAATAACTAATAACGTGTATCATATTGCACAGTGAATGTAAAGAAGCTCCTTACATGTTCATTTATTCAATCTGCAGACCACGCCAGACAAATCACAAAGTCCATGATAAGGAAGCCGACCATCGACAAGCTGATGTCCAACAGAGAGGACGATGTCAAGAACTTTGTCAAGTTCATCAGCAAAGACTCTATTCAGAAGTCGCTGGGAGTGTATCTGGAGATGCTTAAAAAGAGAAAGGCTTAGAGGGAAACGCTAACACACGCACACATTACAGGAGCTTTGTGGCACTAGTTTAACCAGAACACAGGATGATCTGACATTAACCATTGAGCAAGCTCCACTTTCAGGAAACAAACACCTAGCATTTACACCCTAAGATTTAAAAAAAATAATAAAATCAAAAATAAATCAGTGAAAAGTTACAAAATAGCTGTACACTCGGGCAGCCTGCGGAGCTACGTCTGTCACACAGCATTACCTACAGTATGGTTACCTGAGCAAACAGCTAATTGTTGCCACAGAAAGGTCTCCATCACTAAAGTGCCTGTCCCTGCACTCTAAAAAGCCAACGGTGGCAAAGCCTTTGTCGTCTCTGTGACAAATTTATGTATCTTTTCAAAGTGTTCTGTTTTTGACTGTGAACGATCTGCATAAATGAGTGGATTAAACTGTGTGATTTAATGCGTCATTAACCTGGTTCTCATTCGTCATTTTAGTTCAGGTTTTTTCTTACTTGCTTTCAAATGACAGTTGACGTCAAAACGACATAAAACCCTTCAAAACGCTCTTTGCTATGAGAATTAAAAACCTTGCTTTCATAATAAGAAGCGTTCCTCATTCTTTGTCAGCATTTGCACACGTTTTGGAAAATCAATACACAACAAAAATAAAGGTTACACTCAAGCATCACAGTATAACGGATACCAGTCGAGTGTCTCCACTCTCTGTCATGTCTGTGACAGGAGGGGCATCTGCTCCTATATTCCTTTAATATTTTAAACTGTATTTACACATTTGGTAGTTTTATTCTCAAATGTGTTAGCACTGTTTCACTGTGTGAGGCATCCACTAAGTCTACAGGTATAAGTCACGTGATTATTAGAAAAAGATGTTTATGGAGTGCAACAGAGTTAAAGTAATTTTTTAACATTGAGCTGCTCAGTTACAGATCTGTGGGGTTTTTTTTTTTTCCCCAGTGGGTCCACAGTATTGTAAGACTGTTAATTTCAGAGAAGGCCAAGCAGTTCTTCAGTTTGACTTAGCAAGAAGGAAATGCTTGTGATTTCAGCTCAGAGTCGCTGTGGTATTATGAGCATCTGGACCTCCAAGAGCTCTCGTGAACTGGGTCTGTGCAACAGGAAACCTCACAGTGATTTGGATCAGGGAATAGCAGCAAAACGGGCAGATGCAAGGGTGGAATTTTGACCTCATTTATCTGACACTCATTAATTGCTTTTTTTATACAGTGTGACGGTTGTGTAGTAATTTTGTGTGTTTGTGTGCGCACACGTGCACGTTTGGGTGTCTCAGATAAGCAGGAGATGATCACTGGCTGTCACGTTTCAATTAAGATAACTACATGTAGTTTCTGATGTTTTACCAAAACACATTTACTGCAAACTGTGTCAGAGGACAATGTGTCTTACTGGCTAATGGATGCATGATTTACAACTTCATACGGCTACTGTGGGTGCAGTTTTGGATTTGGCTGATTCATTTTGCTGTATTTTTGCAGGTTAATGTTTTGGGAAATGCATCTTCATGTTTAGAAAATCAAAAATGTGAAAAGATATTTGAGCAGACGAGGAAAAAACAAAATAAAAATCTTGCTTTCAGATCCAGCTACAGCACAGCATCACACTGACTCTGCTGCTCTGGTCATCACATCCAAATAGCTTCAGCTGCTATTCCAAGTGTTGAAGCTACAGTCGCTGAACTTTCATTAGCGATGCTCAAAACATAAAAAAGGAAAAACTGTGTAAGCAACATTACCCTACTGTATAATATTAATCAGAAGAATGATTTCCACATTAAAAAGGCTCTTAGTAAATGTGTTTCACACAAAGATCCTCTACTACAATCAAACAAACTGAGCTATTTTTTTAAATCCCAGTTCCAAGATGCAGGCTTGCCGCGACATTTTTAGCAGCTTTATTGTGTGTTTGCATTTCATGAAGCCATGGTTGACAGTAGTCCTCCAACTGAATGATCCTTACGCTGACTGCAGATTGAGCGTGATGTGTGGAAAGCTTGTGGAAGTCACGATTCAAGCAGCAGGAGGCTGACCAATCAGCTTCACCTCCACAGGGAAGTGGTCACTTACAGCCAGCGCCTGACAGAGGGAGAGAGAAAGAAATCATTCTTTCAGTGGCTCGCAGTTTGCTGCCACAGATGGATTCAGCTTCTACAGAAATTTTATTTTATTTTTTTCTTGTGCACTGTTTTATTATGTGCTGAAAAACTCAGTGTGTCTGGTAGCAGCATCACAGCAGTAGACACTGTACTAGTGCTTTTGTTTGTTACAGCAGCTACAAATCTCTTTTCAATTTCAATTTATTTATTTGGGACAATGCACATTAATAAAACAATCAATATTTCGTACAGATTGTAAATGAGCCAGATTACAGCATATTTGCTAATTTGCATCTGTAGTCCCTAGACAGAAGGACAAACAATCATTTCATCAGTGTCTCTGTGGTCCTTACTACAGCCATTTTTACCAAGTTGTTTTCAGTGGTCTTCCAGGCCAGACAGCTACCAACTGATTACTTAACTTGCCATTAAATGATGAAGGATCAGACCTGGCTGTGTAATTGCTAATCAGTCAGTTGTACAAATACTTTGGAGCCAGAAGTGAAAATGGAAGGATTATGTTAAAAAAAAAAAAAAAGCGTAAAATTACGACCACTGACTGGTGAAGTGAATACCACTGATTACCTCTTCATCACAGCACCTGTCAGTGGGTGGAATTTAACATTTTGTCCTTAAAGTTGATGTTAGAAGCAGAAAAAATTGGGATTTGAGCAAGTTTGATGAGGGCCAAATTGTGGTGGCTTGACGACAGGGTCAGAGCATCTCCAAAACTGCAGCTATTTGCAGTATCTATCAAAAGTGGTCCAAGGAAGGAACAGTGGTGAACCAGTGACAGGGTCATGGGCGGCAAGGCTCATTGATCCACGTGGGAAGTGAAGGTTGATCATGTGGTCTGATCCAACAGACAAGCTACTGCAGCTCAACTTGCTGAAAAAGTTCATGCTGGTTCTGACAGACAAGTGTCACAAAACACAGTGCAGCACAGCACAGTGTGTTGTGTATGTGGCTGCATAGCTGCAAGACCATGGTGTCCATGGCCACGGCTGTGGCCTCTTTCAGCAGGATAATGCTCCCTGCCACAAAGCAAAAATGGTTCAGGAATGGTTTGAGGAGCACAACGAGTTTGAGGTGTTGTCTTGGCCTCCAAATTCCTCAGATCTCTGTCCAATTGAGTATTTGTGGGATGTGCTGGACAAACAGGTCAGAACCATGAGAGACCCCACCTCACAGCTTACAGCACTTTAAGGATCTGTTGATAACACCTTCAGGGGTCTCATGGAGTCCATGTCGTTTTGGCAGGTTGTGAACATGGTGTTGTGTGTTTATGGCCTCAGTTGCATTGAATACAACCTAATGTTGACTTTTTATAAAGCAGGGTGTCCTTTTCAGTTTAAATTAATTCTATTCAAGAGAAGGATTAAAATTCAGCTGTTACCAGATCCTGCTTGAGATTCAGCTCTGTCATGTAGTTGTACACCTCAGCGCTGCCTTTCACCACTCCATTCATCATGTCAGTGGTAACCACAATCCTGCAAATACAGAAAGATGAGTGGAATTTAGAGTCTGTGTGCACATGTTCAAATGCCCTCCCTCACAGTCTGTGTGTACCTGTCATAAGGGCAGTTAGTGTGTGTCACTGTGGTGTCGGCCTCATCGGTGATCAGCCAGTGGAAACTCTTGTCAGTGAAGATGCGGATCTGCTGCCAGTCAGACCCGGATACATAATTACAACCTGCATTGAAGTCACCTAGCAGCACAATGTCCTGCAGGGGAGAGTCGTGTGATGTTTTTAACCTCAACTGTGTGTTTTTTTTTTTACACAAATCCACCAAATTGCAAACTTTTACTTGTAGGGTGTATTTACATTGGTTTTCCAGCGATTGCGGACATCGGCCACCACATCATAGAGAGCATTTAGTTCCTGCACAGCGAAGTCTGGAGAAGTGTGCTGGGGGATCAGAGTGAAGCTCTTCACAGCTAGGAGGGAGAGGAGGGAATAAAGGAGAGTGTCGCTGACTGCCAGGATAACCCTGCACTGCACAGCTGACATAAATCCTAATCCTGGTGACTAAACCAGGACCGTATCCTATACAACTGTTTAAGGAAATCCACATCATCAGCAGTACCAAAGCATACCACTATATTTGGAGGAGAACATGACAATGAATGGCTCCCTGTTAAAGCTGTCTTCCCCAGATTCCTCAGGGCCATCCTCATAGGTGTAGTTTTTTGCCACAGACACTGTGTCCTCTCTGTGGAGAACATATACCACATCACCACCTGTTCCTTTGCAGTCAGTGAGTACTTTCTATTTCTAAATACATCAAGTTGTGTCTCGGAACAAATTTAATTTTAAGAAATTAGTTCTTCTGAATTGTAAATGAAAAATATAATGTGTGTATGTATATATATATATATGTGTATTTTATGCCAGAAAATGCCTCCTGTAAAATGAGTAATTTGTTATTTTGCCTAATTTAATGATGAAACACAATGGCTGCTGAATCATAATGATCAAGTGGGGAAAAGAGTCCATTGTGGAAAAAGCATTTATATATAATTGATATATAATTACCTAAAAATTAAAAATAATGCTTCATGTGCCTCCCAGAGCAGAAATATGTGCAGGAGGATGTTCAAACTGATCAAACATTTATTCAGTTCTTTAGTGAAACAGCTGGGTTGAAAATATATATATTTTTTTTTTATTAAGTTGTTTTGGATGGTTGTTTGTGGTATGTGGGTTTCTTCAACCCTCGAAGTCTCTGACTCTGGGCAATCTGAATGGATCATTTTTGTTTTTAGGAACCATTTGTAGAAATTGTTGATTAAAGAACTTGCTAATAGGATCTTTAAAATTAAAATGCTTGAATCACTCCAAATAACCATTTTTGGTTGCAGGTGGCACTTTTATTTTTCTGGGTGTAGGGTAGAGATTTAGACTTGTTTTCCTTCTTGGTGTACCTGTAAAGGAAGAGATATCTCTCCTTGTAGGTGCTCTGACCAAGGGGCTCGCTGACGATGTATTTAAACTGAGGAGAATCTCTGCGGAAAACATAGTTTATATACTTCAAACCAAACTTGTATGAAATGTTTCCATATTTTTGCATTCCATGCTTAATGTTACTCTCTATGTTCTGTGTTAGGCGTGTAGTCAGTCTCACTTGTTGACATGCTCCATGAGTTTTTTGGTTGCTGAGAGATCACTGTCCCTGACCTCCTGGATCAGAATGATGTCATAGCGGTGGACAATCTGCAAAATAAATATAAATGCCATCAACAAACCCTGCAGTGACTGCTAAAGAACCCAAACTGTTGCCTTTGGATTGGAACAAATTTGTGTTTTAAATATTCAGCATTCACATTGCATTTTCTGCAGGAACAATTACATATACAGGAGGCACTGCTTGCTGATCCAGCTGTTCACGCACAGCCATGCGATCATGTAGACCACCCAGGACTGTGAGGAGATGTCCAGTGTTGTATGGCTCCAGGCTAGCATGACGGTGGAGGACACCCCCCCCCCCCCCCCCCCCCCCCCCCTCCCAGTTACCAATGGCTGCATTGGGTGACATTGCCAGCCTGCTGGCCAGGGACTCCCACATGATGCGTGAGAAGGGCGTCCCTGCCACCTGCATGTGGTCATGTGTTCAATTCTGGGAAAGGGGGAGTGCACTTTGGACATTGTACTGTAAGTGTGTACTTGCAGTGTGGCATACTGTGTGTCAGATGTTGTACAGCATGGAACAGTGAATGTCCTGATGATGCTACCACATGGAATCTGCTCAGATTGGGTTTTACCCTTTGTCCTGCTTCCCTCATTATCATCCCGTGGACAAGAACATGGGTTGTTTTCTCAGTGGTCCTCGTCCTCTTCCTCCTCTGCCTCTCTGTATATGTCTGCCCATTGTAGATGCACACGTGCCACAGACACACTAAACTGACTTTTATCCTGCCCAGTGGGTTTGCTCACATCATTGGACAAATGTGTGTTCAATTTTGAGTTGCTGTGTGTAACAGCTGACGGAGGTGTTGGAGTTGTGTTCGCATTCTGCTGCCAGTGCTTCAGGTTTAGCAACACACGTGTGAAGTGTGTTTAGTGACTGAGAATGTGTCTGCTGTTTCAGAAAAAAAGAGTAATTGAGTTGCATCTAAATGCCAGAACTGTGCTCATGTTTTGGCCAGAAGAGAGCGTGATTTGAGAAGTTCATTTAGGCCACTGTGGATTTGATTTAGGGAACGGGGTTTAGTGTTTTAGCGATTGCAAAATACTGTAAATTATTAGATGTGGTGTGTAACAGATGTTCTTTGTGAATAGATTTATTACTTGCTGTGTGTGTGTGTGATCTGCCCACAGTGTTTGGTTTTGCACACAGGTAACTGCTTTTTGCAGTGATGCTTTGATTTTGACAAGAAAGTCTGGGGTTTGGGGAAATTTGTGTATATGGTTTTAGGAAAATGGGTGGTGGACTCGGAAAATGTGTAAAAGCAATTCAGAAATACTGTAACTGGATTGTGAAAGAAAATGGAAAATAATGTATAATGTTAAGGGGGGGTCACCTGGATAATATAATGCTATATCTACCCTAGTAAGAAGTTGAGGAACCACTGTATGTGTGTTTGTTTTTTAACCTTTATTTTCCATCATCTGCTTATCCTATTCAGGGTTGCAGGAGCCTGTCCCAGCTGTCATGGAGACACATCACCAGCCTGTCACAGGGCCAACACAGACAACCATTCACACCTGTGGGCAATTTAGTATCACCAATTAACCTAACCTCAGTAACTGCATGTCTTTGGACTGTGGGAGGAAACTGGAGTACCTGTAGAAAACCCACACAAACATGAGGAGAACATGCAAACTTGGCCCGGGCCAAGGTGGATTCAAACCCAGACCCTCTAGCTGTGAGGAAACAGTGCTAACCACCACACCATCATGCTGCCCACTTACAGTATCTGTTTGAGAACCAGTTCTTATTTACAATCATGACCTTCACAGGTTTCAGTGAGAAAGAAGTCATCTGGGTGAGTTTTTTATTTTGGGAAGTTCTTCTTATATTTCGTAGTTGCCTCTATATGAAGTGTTTAGGGAATATTGGAATTGCAGCTGCCAGGAGCAGGGGTAAAACAGTCACTGAATGAGTACAGACCTACAGTAGTAGATGTGTGGCTCAAACACGACCTGAATGACTGTACAACAGCTTCCATCTTTATAGAGACTATACAAACACCACCATTAAATGCATGGGCTTGTCTGAAATTTGAACGCATGAACTCTCACACCCAAAGCAAGAATCACACCCCTACAGTAGACCAACGAGCCAAAAGTGGAGTCGCTATGATAATGCTAACAGCTGACTGTGGAACATGTAGCAGTGAAGAAATTTTACAAGTGGATTTGTTGCACAGGTGGCATCCTATCAGGGTATCACACTGGAATTCCCTGAGATCCTGAGAGCGACCCATTTTTTCACAAAGAGTTTGTAGAAGCAGTCTGCATGCCTAGGTGCTGGGTTTTATAAACCTGTGGCCTTGGAAGTGATTGGAACACCTGTGAATGTAAAGGCTGAATTATTTGCAGCAGCTGCTCCTTCGAGGGGCAGTGCTGTTTACCCACTGTCAGAGGCTGTAAGAAGATCATCTGAAACCTTCACTAATGCTGTTTCTGTACTGTGATGAAAGCTGACTGAAACTCTTCAAACAAACCGTTCCTCTGCAGATGATCAGTTTCAAGGATTTTTTTTTAGAGGAAAGAAGGTCAAAGATTGGCCTATAATTAACTCAGACAGTTGGGTCAAGTGATGACTTTTTAAGTAATGGTTTAATTACTGCCACCTTAAAAGCCTGTGGTACACAGCCAATAGACATGTTGATGGTTTGGAGGAAGTAACTATTGAAGTTAACTCCAAAATGAAACTGGAGAGAGTTTTTAAACAAATACCAGCAGTGCTGAAAGCAGCTGATTGTTGAGATGGTCATGAATACGTTTTTCCTCTGATGGTTAAAATTTTTTGTGAAGAAATTCACGAAATCACTAGAAAAAGCATTTCCTGCAGAAAATGCAGACTGGAGCTGAAATGCCGAAAAATGCTTAAAATACCTAAACCATAATTTGCTGAGCAAACAGGGTTGAAAAAGAAAAAAAAAAACTGAACAGTAAAAAAGCTGAAACTGTCAAGAAAGTTTTTAAATTACATTTTATTTGCTGAAATTGGTGTTTAAAATATAGAGAAACAGCCAAACTTGGAGCTGAAGTGCATCAAAATGAAGAAGTGAAATAAACGCAGAAGGAGGGAACTTTTCACTTCCAGTTACACCAATATCTTTAAATGTGCGTGTGATTGTACATTTGCACACAAATAAACAGAATAAGATTTAAAAAAAAAAAAGACACAAAATGTTCCAAACCGTGCTGATGATATTCATCAGAGTGGTGTTGGAGACTTTGGTGTCCCCAAAGGATCTGATGTTGAAGGCTCCCAGCAGCAGTGAGGTGGAAAGATGCAGCAAGGTCAAAAAAAGCCCCAAAGTGCTCACCAACTGCATCCTACACCAAAGAGACTAGATGTTAAAAACTTATGACTTATCAAATGAAACACTGACATTTACAAATGATTTGGAATTTAAGTAAATCTTCTTTCATGTACATATGCAAATGGCTCACTACATATATCAGTCCTGAACCTGTGTATAAAAAATGATTTGCAAGCCAAACAAAGCCTGTTCCTTTCCTGTAAGTTTTAACAGTTTTAAGTTCATGACAAACTTCACTGTACAATGTATACTGTAAATAATATAATGTACAAGTTCAGGTTTTTGACTGAGAAGTGACCGAGAGGATGCCGGTTCAAATCCTCAGACAGACTGAAATCATCTGTCAAAGCTTCAGCGAACCCTCGGACTGGTATGGAAAACTGAGGCGGGGACGGTGAAGTTCCACCGCCTGTTCCCGCTCTCGTTGAGCGAGGTCCTCGGTTTGGAACTTGCGGTCACTACATTATTTTTTAAATGCAACTTTTAAAAGCAATAAAATGACTAATAGAAATACTGTTGATTGTGATCAGGATCCTTGAGTCAACAGTGGTTCTGTGCAGTTACGATGCAGTTATCAGTCACAGGACTCTTACTTTAGCCTGTGGGAGTGAGAGACAGAACAGCTGCTCCTCTGGCACTTTATCTAACATGCTCTGTAGCGTGCTGCTTTTTGCAGCATGTTACAAGGCTGGGTAAAATATTATAGTATACACTCTGTTACCCTGGTTGCACAGCCCTGGAGCTGGTGTGGAAGGACAAAGGCTGTCAAATCTGGAAGCTGAGAGCTGTATTCATAGTGTGATGTTTGCATCTGCTGTTGAGCTGTTGGAGCTGCAAGAGTGTGTGCACATATCACTCTGTGTGTGTGTGTGTGTGTGTGTGTGCTACTTTTATCCTGGATAAAAGTAGCAATAAATTTCCAACATGTTATAATGCTTTTTAAATCATCTGTATCTTCAATACTGACCCCTCCGAACCTGGACCCAGCTGACACCCGTATTGGTCAAACCTGTTTTTCCATGAAAAAGTGAAAAACCAATAGTGATATGTGTGCCTTATTCCAGAAGGATAAGGTTTCTGTTCCTAATGTAATCTCATATTGGAATAATTTTGCTTCAGGCTTAAAAAAAATATTTGTACATTTATTTCCCAAAATATTCTTGATAACTTTACCCTTTCTTATACAGATATATTGTTTGGATTCTTCTTTTATCCCTCTAATCAGTCAGACCAATTCTATATTATTAACCTAATTTTATTACTTGTAAAATATCATATTCATAAATCTAAATTCTCAAAATGCAATCCTTCCTTCTTAATTTTTAAAGAGGAATTCAAACATTATATAGCAACTCTCCAATATTCCAAAAATAAGAAAGCCATAAGAACATTTGATCTATGTTTCCAATTTAACGTTTTTGTGATTTTAATTTTTTTACTCAATCTACATAGTCTATTCAGCCCCCTGGCATTGTGTTATATATCTAAAATTGTGTTTTTGTGTACCTTCAATGTTTAAAGTCAATAAAGATTGGGGTATTAAAAAAAAAAAAAAAAAAACAGAATGCAGGAAAATCACCACAAGGTAGGTGGTCAACAAAATGAGAACTTAGGGATATGTTAGTATTTTGGCATCTAAGTATGTCAGTATGTCAGGACTATGGCTCCCTTTTGATACCGACCAGCCAAGCTTTACTTACTGAAGTAAAGCTTTCTTCGCTGCAATTTGACAAATAAATGGCAAATTGAGAAAATTAGCAGTTAGCTGCCGTTAGCAGCTAACTGCTGCTAACGGCAAGGTACAGACTTTGTGACATTAAGCTGGGTTCACTGCCATAGATTCTCGTTCCTTCATTTTCATTTTTAGCTTGAAATGAAATGATTTTTAGGCATCTTTTAATCTGTTCAATCACATTCTTTGCTCAAATTAAAGCAGCCAACAAAGCACAGACTGATACTGTATAGAGCAGGGTCGGGCGATTACATTTCCCAAGGGGCCACAATTAGAGCCTAGTTGTAAATGAGTTCAGCTTATTGATGCCCACTACAACAGTCCCAGTTTCTCATGTGGCCCCTTGGGAAAAATAATTGCCCAACCCTGCTCTATAGTCACCATGACATCGCCAGCTGGTTTGTGAAGGCTCATCAACAGCATTTTAGCACCCTGATATCGAGCCCGAAGCAATCACATTGAGACAAAAGGGAGGAGTTTTAAGTTATCCTTTAACACTTGCAAGCCTTGTTGACAGTCTGCATCTATAGACCTTATGGATGCATCCGCACACACAAAAACGTGCTAATTAGCGCTAAGCAACATGGAAATAATATACTGTTGCTTGTTTGTATTTTGAGTTGTCAGATTTAAAATGCCCTAAAAGGTACCAACAGCAAAAACACAGAGGTCAACTTCAGCAGCTCAAAGGAGCTTCAGCCACCTTTATCTGCACACCTGTCAGTTGAAACCATTAGGCACATAATTGGTTTTTGGTAATTATTAAATTAAATCACCTTCACACTCAACTACCATATATGGTTCCTTGCTGAAAGCTCTACACCGGCACTATGTCTTCAGTGATTGGGATCTTGTTGCAGCTGATGGATTATTCTTCAACCACAAAATAAACTGCACCAATCACTGACTGTTTATTTTGTTGTACATTTTCTTTCTTTCTTTGTTTTCTTAAATCGTTTCCCTCTATGTTTGAGGCTGTTTGGTTATCTTTTTTTTTTTCCTGGCTTATCTGCCTGTTGACAGCTTTGTTTTTCCTTCAGATGTTTGAGGGGGTGTTTTTAAATAAAGTTGTTTAGAGAGGCCTGATACTGCTGTGTGCAGAGGTTAATGGAAGTGTTGTTTGGGGGGGACTAAGTCACAGAACATGAGGGAGACTGCAGACACACGCACACATTACCCCCTTGATGACTTTCTCTTGGTTTTCTGGGGTTGTTGCTAATGGTTTGTCCCATCCTCTGCAACACAAGCTGCAACTTCTTTCCCATTTGTTTTTTCTTGATTGAATCTGTCGCCCCCACGTGGTTGGGAGCAGTAACTGCGCTGTGCTTGGTAGGGAGTTGCAGACACTTAGAGCCCCACTGGTTTGAGGATTGTGTTAGGGTTTAATCCCGGGATCCGGGATTCCCGGGAAATGCGATCAGAACCATTTCCCGTTTCCCGGGAAACGTTAGACGGGAAACCGGGAAAAAAGTCGCACGCGTCGATTTGACTTTCAGAAAGAAAAGAAAGCTTCAGAATGTTAAATTTAAGGAAATATTGAGAGAAGGGTTCGTTTAATGCGAAAAGCATTACTCTTCATTTCAGGCACGTTCAGCCTCCGTTTAAGGCTTCAGCCTTCATCTCAAGCGTTTTAATAGAGGTATTACACAGTTGTGCTTTTTTCCTCTTTAATTTGTTGAAATCGTAGGCAATGTGTTTACCCTAAGGTATTTTGTATTATATAATTTTATATTATTATATATTGTTATATTGCATTATATAGCCTTAAAATATGCCTGCCCTGAACAATAAAGAAATATCTGTTTAACTTCGAGTGTTTCTTTTCCTCGTTTGCAGCCGCTTACTAACAATCATGAATTAGGATACGGGCCTAATGTGTGAAGAAATTATCATGAAATAGATTGCTTTAACATATTTCGCTTTTAAAATGGAGTTGAGTAAAATGTATATTTTTTAGGCTATAAGGATTGGCCAGTTTTTCAAAAGACGATTCACAGCGAACCTACTTTAACCCTCAGACATGGTGTTATAAATTTGTTGTTGCCAGAATGGCAATGACCAAGTCGTGGTGCATTACTCAAGGCCCTGTGTTATGCCATATTATAGTGTAGTACGGTAGTTAACTTTTCAATGACTATTACAGCGTTCCACTGGTGGAGATATAGCGCAACAGATGTCGCCACGACAGCGTGGCTGAGCCATTATCAATGCTGTGGAGATGAACCGTATTGTTTTGCACTAGCAGTTGTAAAATAGCTTGGTATAATTCCATGTACAATGGAGGAATATTCGAACTATATTTGTTAAGGGAGTGTTGAGGAACGATACAACACCGCATAGCTCGAGCACTCCAATGTCGAGATGTAGGTTTTATTGCGTTAGCCCCTTAACTGGCAAGGGCCCGGTGACGGGCCGTTTGTAGTCTCTTTTATATGGCAGGCTAGACCCTCCCATTTTTATTGACACGTCATTCGGCCAATCATGTAACTGGCTGCACCAAATCACCTGACAAAGCTACGTGACGCCCTCTGAGTATTATTGGCTCTGGGAAACCCATTTCTTAACATTATTGGCCGAATGAGGTGTCAGTCAAAATGGGCGGGTCTAGCCTGCCATATAAATGCACTTCATTCGGCCCGCGGACCAGACGCAGCCGATTAATAGGCTATGAAATGGGTTGTTCAGAGCCAATAATAACCAGAGGGTGTTATGTAGTTGTTTCAGGTGATTTTATTTGCTGCCAGTTAAGGGGTTAATCAAGCCGACGTTACCCCCTACTGGGCATAACAGGACATAGCTGGAAAGCTACCTCTACAATATCAGAATAGGTTAAGGCCGACACAGGCTACAGAAGGCCTAATTAAAATAAAAAAATAAATCCCGGGAAATGGCTCGTCATTTCCCGGGATTTAATTCATGTCATTTTCGGGAAAAATATTAAACCCTAGATTGTGTAGAGACAAAACCAGCATTGTAAGAAACACTTTAAGCCCTATGAATTTATTTTTCTTTGGTTTCTTTTTTCTTTTAAAGCACAGATGGAATGCACCCCAAATAAGCGCATACAACATTTAAGAATTGTATATTTAAAAATATGAACGTGTAAAAAGTATGAGACACACGCCTTTGTTGTTGGGTACAGATGGAGCCAGGTGTTCATATTTCTTGTGTGTAGGTTTTTTTTGTTTTTTGCGTTCCTGATGTACCATTGAGTTTTTTTTTCTGTTACATTTGGATTGTTTTTCTTTTAAAAATTAACTGCATTGGTTTGTCTTGTTAAGATGTGCAGTACAAAGATGACAACTATTTCTGTATATTGCCTTTTTGCTGGAAAATGTTGAATGTTGAATAAAAATTTTCTATAAAAACAAATGCCCACCTCTGCTGCTCATCCATGCAACTGTGTGTGACTGTTATGAAACATTGATACGGAAATGAATAGTGTTAGTAGTAATAATAATGCGGCCCTTTCACACCTAGGTGTGATTTTTCACACCTAGGTGATAAAAAAGCCTTGCGCGTGCATGTGAGGATCACTGGACTAAATGACTACAGACCTGTGGCACTGACTTCTGTGGTCATGAAGTCATTTGAGCGTCTGGTGCTGTCCCACCTCAAGTCCCTCACAGCCCCCCTTCTGGACCCCCTGCAGTTTGCCTACAGAGCCAACAGGTCTGTGGACGACGCCATCGACCTGACTCTGCACTTCATCCTACAGCATCTGGACTCCCAGGGAACCTACGCCAGGATCCTGTTTGTGGACTTCAGCTCTGCCTTCAACACCATCATCCCTGATCTCCTCCAAGACAAGCTGTCCCAGATGAACGTGCCTGATCCCATCTGCAGGTGGATCACTGACTTCCTGATGAACAGGAAGCAGCACGTGAGGCTGGGGAAGAATGTCTCGGACTCCCGGACCATCAGCACTGGCACTCCTCAGGGCTGTGTCCTCTCTCCTCTGCTCTTCTCCCTGTATACCAACTGCTGCACCTCTGACCACCAGTCTGTCAAGCTTATTAAGTTTGCAGACGACATGACTCTCATCGGACTCATCTCAGACGGGGACGAGTCGGCCTACAGGATGGAGGTCAAACGTCTGGTGTCCTGGTGCAGCCACAATAACCTGGTACTGAACGCCCAGAAGACAGTGGAGATTATAGTGGACTTTAGGAAGCACACAGCCCCTCTACCCTCCATCATCCTGACTGACACCCCCATCACCACAGTGGACTCTTTTCGCTTCCTGGGAACTACCATCACCCAGGACCTCAAGTGGGAGCCCACCATCACCTCTGTCATCAAAAAGGCCCAGCAGAGGATGTACTTCCTGCGGCAGTTGAAGAAATTCAACTTGCCAGCAAGGACCATGGTGCAGTTCTATACTGCCATCATTGAGTCCATCCTTACCTCCTCCATCACTGTGTGGTACACTGGAGCCACCACTAGGGACAAACAGAGACTACAGCGCGTTGTGCACTCTGCTGAGAAGGTGATTGGCTGTAACCTCCCATCTCTCCAGGACCTGTACACCTCCAGGACACTGGGGCGTGCAGGTCGGATCACAGCCGACCACTCTCACCCTGGGCACAGACTTTTTGACCCTCTCCCCTCAGGCAGGAGGCTACGGTCCATACGGACCAGAACCTCCCGCCATAAGAACAGTTTCTTCCCCTCTGCTGTTGGACTCATGAACAATAACCCTAAGACTGTTACCACCACCCTCCACAAACGCTGATGACCCTATGTCTATGCACCTGTCTGACTGCACTGATGTACATATTAGTGGAATATAGTCTACATTCTTTTATCTTTTAATTAGTCTCTGCACTGTATATTTTGTAATTTTGTAATATTGTGCTATAGTTATAGCTCTAATATCTCTGTATATTTGCAATTTGTATACTTGTATATTGTCTTATAGTTTTTATACTTATTTGTTTTTTTTCTGTAAGCACGAAGTACCGCAGCAATTTCCTAATGCTGTGAACCTGTTCACCCATATGGCAATAAAAACCTTCTGATTCTGATTCTGATTCTGATTCTTTGTTGTTGGGTACAGATGGAGCCAGGTGTTCATATTTCTTGTGTGTAGGTTTTTTTTGTTTTTTGCGTTCCTGATGTACCATTGAGTTTTTTTTTCTGTTACATTTGGATTGTTTTTCTTTTAAAAATTAACTGCATTGGTTTGTCTTGTTAAGACGTGCAGTACAAAGATGACAACTATTCCTGTATATTGCCTTTTTGCTGGAAAATGTATGTTAAATAAAAATTTTCTATAAAAACAAATGCCCACCTCTGCTGCTCATCCATGCAACTGTGTGTGACTGTTATGAAACACTGATACGGAAATGAATAGTGTTAGTAGTAATAATAATGCGGCCCTTTCACACCTAGGTGTGATTTTTCACACCTAGGTGATAAAGAAGCCTTGCGCGTGCATGTGAGGTGCGTGTGCGCGTGCGTGTGTCCGTGCGTGTTTGCGCTGACGTGTGATAATGACGTATACGGTATCCGTTCAAATCAGCTGATCTCATTGTCTCTCCTTACAAGGGGGCTTTTTCCCAGACGGACATCAAAGAGGTTCAAACTCACAAGACAGTGGCTAAATAAAAATACAAAGGTAAATAATCTAATATCAGAGCCCACCTGTGGTGCATAAAGCACACAACATAGTGGCTAAATTAAAATACTATGGCTAAATAATAGCCGTATATCCTCCTCAACAGTAGGGCTGTTCATTTACATACAGTAGGTCTGAGGATCCCAGTCTACAGATCAAAGGGTTATGACGTGTGTCTCCACCTAGCAGGGTGTGTCTTAAGTTATAGGTTGTGTATATAAGATCGTATGTACCTCACTTCTTCAATTGACCACCGGCATATACAGCTTCGGAGAGAATTTGCGACAGCTAGCGATCAACCAACCACCCATCTAAACTGTCATGACGTCCTTCAACCCACTTGCCGGAGTGAATCCGTCTGACCCTTTTGGAATCAGGACGGACTTCGGAGGTACGTCATCAGATGCGCAGATTGATGGGCGTCCTCGCAAAAAGAAGCATGATGAAGAGGTTGAATTTAAAACAGATTACCAGGGTGTGAACGGGTACGTGTATTCAGCTAAATATAGGGACGGTAAGGTGGTGCTGTGTGTGAATTGTGGGGATGACGAGATTTGGGGCGTTGGTGGTTCACACCATATGTCTATTAAAAACTGGAGACTTTTTCGCACCGTGGTCGGGCCTGACCTGGACCAGACAGGCTTCCCCGACATGCTGTATGCATCCCAGTGGTATTCACCAACAGGGCCTGAGTTGTACAGAGTGGAGGCTGATCGTTACAACCGACCCACCGAGGAGTTTATTTTTGTGAGTGTTTGTGAAGACAGGGAGAGGGTTATTGCATCCAGA
This sequence comes from Archocentrus centrarchus, assembly GCF_007364275.1. NCBI lineage: Eukaryota > Metazoa > Chordata > Actinopteri > Cichliformes > Cichlidae > Archocentrus > Archocentrus centrarchus. Next base: position 7,730,661 of record NC_044353.1, on the reverse strand, counting down.
GGAGTCGAGAGCTGGAGATTAAACCCGTATCCTACCACAAAAGCTGAGCGCATGAGTTGGTTTAAGGACTTGTTTTTTTATCCAGTGGGCAGATTGGAGAGCTGTGCAGCGAATGTTTAAGGAAGTCGATGTGTTTATCAAGAGAGACAAGCTCAACAAGGGTTATGAGAACATTAGAAAACGCCTTGTTTTTGATGATTTCACCCTTACTACGAAGACTGCTGAGCCTTCTGCCTTGTGTAGGCCGAAAATCATCAGACTGTCAGACTACTAGGGATAAAAAAATAAATAAATAATGGTACGTTTTTAGTGATTTGTATATATATATATATATATATATATATATATTACATTACATTAATGCTGGATACATAACTAATGATGATTTTTTTGTTTTTCCAGACGTTAAAACAGCCTCATCTGTTACACCTTCACATCCAACACAGATGTTGACCATTCCTCCTCCTGATTCACCACCTCGGGCACCATCATCCCCACCCCACCCGTGGGTAGTGGAGCTGTCAGACGAGAGTTTGAAAAACGTCAAAATCGCCACAATTCGTCTACTGACGTGCGCTATACGAAAGTATAGAGAAGAGGTGTGTTACGGATGTATCGTTAACCACCCGAGCCAAATGCAACATGAATGCATATGGGAAACCCCAGATTTCTATTTCGCCACACATTATGATGAGATCGTAAAGATATTGTGGACCCCAAGATTCATCCCGGCGGTCAGGCTCTTTCTCTGTGCCACCAGCAGCCTGTGGGAGTCACGCAACGAGCTAACAACAGCCGTAAATATCATTCTAACTGAATTGTTGCCTTCAGCAAACATTGAGCAGGCTATGAATGACATATTCTTACCTCTGATGAGTGAAGATGGGGATGCATCTGTTAAATACGCCCATCTAGGAATGATAGAACACTAATGGTCTGGAAGACATATGTTGTAACATAATCAGTGCATATTTGTTGTTGTCACCCATATGTTTGAAATAAAAACGTGTGTTATTCCATACAGACTGTTCATTTTACCTTTGCATTCATCATGGAAAACGCTCTGCGCAAAATATATCATAACCACGCTCACCCTGCGGGGTTGGCTAGTGTGAATAAATTATACAATGGTGGAGTTGAGTTGCTTGATAAACCACCAACATACACTGAGGTGAAACAATATTTAATGACAGATGATACATATACTCTCCATAAACATGCCAGGGTAAACTTTCGCAGAAACAGAGTATTGGTGAACGGCATAGACAAGCAATTTCAGGCTGACTTGGTTGACATGCGTGAATATGCATGTGATAACGACGATGTGAATTATTTGCTAACCTGTATAGATGTATTTTCAAAGTATGCGTGGGTTAGGTGTGTTAAAACAAAGTCCGGACGTGCCGTAGCTGCTGCTTTTGAGGATATTTTGGCTGAAGGTCGCATCCCTCTTAAAATTCAAACAGACAAAGGAACTGAATTCTATAACGCACATTTTCAAAAAGCGTTAGACAAATATAATATTACACACTTCTCAACACATACTGAAATCAAGGCCGGTGTCGTCGAACGTTTTAACAGAAGTCTGAAAACACGGATGTGGAAATATTTGACCTCTGCAAACTCTAGAAGATATATAAACGTCATACAGGATTTTGTACAAGCATATAACGGCTCATATCATAGATCTATTAAAATGGCACCAAAAGAAGTTAACGCAGACAATGAGGAATTAGTGTTTAAAACATTGTACAAATCAAAGCCTGATGAGGTGTATGATTTTAAATTTAATGTGGGGGACAATGTAAGAATTTCAAAACTGAGAGGTAAATTTAGAAAAGGCTATGAACAGACTTATACGGACGAGTTGTTTACCATAAAACAGCGACTGGGGAGAAGATCACCACATGTCTATATATTAAATGATCTTAGTGGGCAAGAAGAAGAAGAAGAAGAAGAAAGAAGAAGAAGAAACAGCCTTTATTGTCCCACAGAGGGGAAATTTGGGTGTAACAGCAGCCGCAGTTATTATAAATATAAATAAAGATATAATAATTCACACTATTAAGAAAAGAATATATATAAAATCAACAAACAATATTAACCTTAATACTACTAATAATAATAATAACACTATATACAATGTACATGATGTGCCGGACTATTTACAGTATATTATATATTATCCTACATTGTGTAGGCTATTGTGGTTTTTGTTGGGAGCAGTGATGGTTATAAAGTCTTACAGCTGCTGGGAGGAAGGATCTGCAGTAACGCTCCTTTGTGCATTTAGGATGCAGCAGTCTGTCACTGAAGGAGCTCTCCAGCTCAGCAACAGCTTCCTGCATGGGATGGGAGACCTTGTCCATCAGTGATGTTATTTTGGTCAGAGTCCTTCTGTCTCCCACCACTTGCACTGAGTCGAGAGGACATCCTAGGACAGAGCTGGCTTTCTTGATGAGCTTGTCTATCCTCTTCCTCTCAGCTGTAGACAAGCTGCTGCTCCAACATACTGCTGCATAGAAGATGGCTGATGCCACCACAGAGTCATAGAAGGTCTTCAGGAGTGTCCCCTGCACTCCAAAAGACCTCAGCCTTCTCAGCAGGTAGAGTCTGGTCTGACCCTTCCTGTAGAGTGCATCAGTGTTATGAGTCCAGTCCAGTTTATTGTTTAGGTGAACACCCAGGTACTTATAAGAGTCCACTATCTCAATGTCCACTCCCTGGATGTTCACCGGTGTCCGTGTGGTGGGTCTGCGCCTGCGGAAATCCACCACCAGCTCCTTGGTTTTAGCGGCGTTGATCAGGAGGTGGTTCCGCTGGCACCAGTCCACAAAGTCCTGAGTCCACTGTCTGTACTCTGAGTCATCCTCACCTGTGATGAGGCCAACTATGGCAGAGTCGTCAGAGAACTTCTGCAGATGGCAGCGTGGGGAGTTGATGGAGAAGTCTGCAGTGTAGAGGGTGAAGAGGAACGGTGCAAGCACAGTTCCCTGTGGGGCCCCCGTACTGCAGACCAGCCTGTCAGAGACACAGCCCTGTGTCCTCACGTACTGTGGGCGGTCAGTGAGGTAGTCCAGTATCCACTCGGAGATGTGGTGGTCCACTCCTGACAGTTCCAGCTTGTCTCTCAGAAGTCCTGGCTGGATGGTGTTAAAAGCACTGGAGAAATCAAAGAACATGATCCTCACAGTGCTTCCAGGCTTCTCCAGGTGGGTCAGAGCTCGGTGCAGGAGGTAGATGATGGCGTCATCCACCCCGATGCCAGGCCGGTAGGCGAACTGCAGCGGGTCCAACGAAGACGACACCATGAGGCGTAGATGGTTGAGGACCAGCCTCTCGAGGGTCTTCATTAGATGCGATGTCAGGGCTACCGGCCTGTAGCTGCTAAGATCCTTTGGATGTTTGGTCTTTGGTACCGGTACCACACAGGAGGTCTTCCACAGTTGTGGTACTTTCCCCAGCTTCAAGCTCAGGTTGAACATGTATCCCATGATGCCACACAGCTGATCTGCGCAGCACCTCAGGAGCCTGGAGCTGATGCCGTCTGGACCAGCAGCCTTTCGCACCTTGATCTTACGTAGCTCCTTCCTCACATGATGAGTTGAGAGGGACAAGATGGAGGTGGGGGATGGGGGTTGTGAGATGGAGTCCTCAGAAGTGAAGGGGGTGGGTGATGGCTGAGAGCTGAGAGGTGTGAGGTCCCAAGAAGAAGAAAGGTTGGCAGTCATTAAAGATGGTGGGGCTGACAGCAGGGGGGACTGGGCTGGGGGAGGGGTGGGTGGCAGGTCAAACCTGTTAAAGAACTGGTTCAGGTTGTTAACCCACTCTAAGTCTCCCACAACCCTAGGGCTTGGTTTGTGGCCTGAAATTGAGTTCAAACTCCTCCAAACCCCACTGATGTTGCTCTGCTGTAGCTGGTCCTCCATCTTCTTCCTGTAGATGTTTTTTCCATCCCTGATTTTCCTTCTCAGATCCTTCTGCACGGCTCTCAGCTCCTCCTTATTTCCTGATCTAAAGGCTCTCTTCTTCTCCTTCAGGAGAGCCTTTATTTCGGAGTTGATCCAGGGTTTGTTGTTTGAAAAGCACCGTACCCTCCTGGTGGGCACAGTGTTTTCCACGCAGAAATTGATGTAATCAGTGATGCAGTCCGTGATGCTGTCGATGTCCTCCCCATGAGGGGCACAAAGCTCTTCCCACACAGTGGAGCTAAAGCAGTCTCTCAGAGCTTCTTCAGTCTCCTCAGACCATTTCTTCACTGTGTGTGTCACAACTGGTTCTCTGTGTACCAAGGGTTTGTACACAGGCTGGAGATGAACCAGGTTGTGATCTGAGCCCCCCAGGGGAGGCAGAGGTGATGAGCTGTATGCCTCCTTGATGTTGGCATACAGTAGATCCAGTGTGTTGGTATTCCTGGTGTGGCAGGTGACATACTGGGTGAAGGTGGGGAGAGTGGAGGACAGGGAGACGTGGTTAAAGTCCCCTGAGATCAGAAAGAGGGCCTGTGGGTGCTGTGTTTGGAGTCTGCTGGTAGTAGCATGGAGGACATCGCAGGCTGCAGCAGCGTTAGCAGAGGGCGGCACATACACAGTTATCACAATAACATGTGAAAACTCCCGAGGAAGATAGTGCGGTCTCATACCAACAGCGAGCAGTTCAATGTCCTTACTGCAGAGCGTCTCTTTGATGGTTAGATGTCTGGAGTTGCACCATCTATCGTTTACAAACACAGCCAGACCCCCGCCCCTCTTCTTACCACTCTCCTTGGTTCTGTCGGCACGGATCAAATGAAAGCCGTCCATGTTTATGTGTGAGTCCGGGGTTAGCTCGGTTAGCCACGTCTCCGTCAGGCACATGAGGCTGCTCTCCCGGTAGCTCCTTTGATGTCGCGTTAGCGCCGCCAGCTCGTCCACTTTGTTGGGAAGAGATCTCACGTTTCCCATGATGATGGACGGGATGACGGGCCTGTACCTTCTCCCCTGGCAACGACGACCTATGCCCGCACGTCTCCCGCGTCTCTTCCTTCTCAGTTCGCGGGGAATATCGAGTCGTTCTGCAGGAGTAGGCACAGCGGAGCTCCTGATGGAGATCAGCTGGTCCCGAGAGTAAACAATAGGAGCGTGGCCACTCTCGCAGTCTCCAAACATAAACACCATAAAAAGGGTAAATAAAAACAAAGTTTTCCAGAAAAAAGTCTGCTCCATCATGAGGAAAAAGAGCAGAAGATACAGAAACACAAAAACACATCTAATACTAAACAAAATGAGAAAAAACACGGAATTAGTGCGGAGCTGCTGAAACTGGCTGCCTGCTCGCGCGGCGCCGGAAGTAAAAAAAAAAAAAAAAAAAAAAAAAAGAGATCGAGGGAACATTTTATGAACAGGAAATACAACATGTTATTATCGATAAGAATAAAATCTTTAAAATTGAAAAAATACTAGCTAGAAAAAAAGTGGGTAGGAAGAAGATGGCTCTGGTGAAATGGTTAGGTTGGCCGTCTCATTTTAATTCCTGGATACCTGAAAAAAGCATATTAAATGTGAAATAAAAACACGCAGCACAGACTACAACACAGCACTCTTTTTTAAGATTGTGAAGACGAATGATGGAGAAAAAGAATGGGTTTTATGTTACGCTACCATCAAATGCGTCACAGCACGTTTATCCAAATAATAAGATATGGAGTTTCAGAACTAAACTGGCTAAACCTATCATTCTGAATGAGCCGTATGAAGTTGGTATTATCGAATTTCAATACCCTAGAATCTGGAACACCTTTTCAAAATCTGATGCGATGGTAGTCGTGTATGTCCCTAAAAGAAAATCAAATGTCTATGTGCACCTTCCCGTGGGATATTATGATTCAATAGCGCAAATAATAAAAGAGTTTTATTCTTTTTTTTTTTTTTTTTTTTTTTTTTTTTAAGCCTGTCATGTCTGGTAGATCTTGCAAGCAGAACTGTGATCTGAATGCGTTGTTGTGCCAAACATATTTGCTATTTCAAGATGAGCTCTATAGGTTCTCAATAGGCTCTTCTTGTTGATGTTTTAACCCTTTATTTTATTTATCTGAGTTATTTTTCCACATACTATGTAACAGCCAGAGCTGACAGGCTGAAGAAGAGGAAAATACAGAGAAGAAAAAGGGAGAGAGAAAGGGAGCAAAAAAAAAAAAAAAAAAGGGGAAAGAGCACAAGTCTATTAATCAGATACTTCATCACTTTAACATATAAAAAAATACTATCAATACTTGCAAAAATAAATTTGTGTGTGAAAAACAAAACTAACAAAGCATGTTACGCACACCAACAATTTTGTTGAGTTGTGATTGAGTGGGCGTTTGTGTCTGTGTCATGTTTGTGTCTGTGTCATGGAACGTACTTACCAATGAGGGCAAAACGCTGCAGCTCCACCCATCAGAAGCCAGAGGCAGGTACGGAAAGCCCCCGGAACCCCAGGCCACCAGCAGCCCACCAAGGGCCAGGAAGACCCCCGGCCACTCAGTCCAAAGACAACCGCATACCTACCCCAGCAGACGGGAGAGGGTGGTCTCAGACGGAGCCCCCCCAGTCGAGGAGCGAGGGCTCCAGGGAACCCAAGGCGATGAGAAGCCAGCCCCCCCCCAGCGGCCAGCCCCCTGCACTGGCCGGCGGCAGGGCTCCCGGGCCCACGGCACCCAAGGACCGCCCGACCCTCCACAGAGCCCCCCCCCACGCCGAAGAAGCCAACGCAGCCCCGCACCGCACCCCCAAGGGGGGCAGGCCAGCACCCACGCCAGAACACCCAGCCCCACCCAGGAACCCCGAGGCACCCCCATCCCAGGGGGGTAGGGGGGAGGAGGCAACCAGCAAGGAGCGGCCAGGAGGCAAGGCACAAGGCCCAGACCCAGGTCCAGCCATACATACAAACACACCCAGACACCCGTGTACACATTTATACACAGATACTCATACATGCCCATACATACTTACCCACACACAGATATGCCATACATACACATTCACTCACCCACCCATACTCACGGAGACGGTGACAAATACACAAAGACACACATTCATCCATAGCTACCCACCCTCTGAAGGCGGGGCAAGTGGAAACCACCCCAGGGCCAACAGCGACCCCAGGACGCCACCAGCCCGGTCCCCAAGGAACCACCCGACCCCTACCCCAGGCGAGACGCAAGAAATCGGGGTGTAAGATGACCCATCCACCCCTCCTCCTCCCCAACTTGTAGGTCTATGTGTTAATATTTGTGAGTGAATGAGGTGTATAGGGTGCAGTTAAAATTGAGGGGACAGTTATGCCACAAGCGCCAACTGTTGGTCGTCAGCGCTTGCCCACACTGCCCCCCCAAAACCCTCCATGTCTAAAGTGCAAATAAAATTTGGAGACAGACAGTGACGAGGATCCGAGTGGGGCCACCTCAGCGGCCCATCTCATCAACCTCTGAGTAACATGCCTGCCCCAAAGGTCCTATGTGTATCAGGTTGTAAGTGTGTATGTGTTGTGAGTTATAATGACTAAAGTGCAATTAAAACGGAGAGGCAAGTGGTGGTGCAGCTCTCCACGTGGCCTCTCCATCCTACATCTGTGAGTGATGTGTATTCTGTGTGTGTGTGTGTGTGTGTTTGTGTATGGGGAGGGGGAGGGGGGGGGGGGGGCATATGACCAGGAAAAATCCTGGAAGAAGAGAGCCAGCTGTCCGCTGGCTCAATAGGCACCCCGACCTCCCACACCCCAGCACAGGGCAGGGGGAGGTGAGCCCGGGGCCGCGGTGACAGCATCCCGGAGCACTGCAGCACCCGAGGTTGGCGCCCTCGCCCCCACCGCAGAGGGCGGCCCGCTCCTCCTAGATGCCCATTCACTCAACAATAGACACAAACAGGCGACAGGACATACTGGCCTGGGCATGGAAATGCAGTGCCCAGTCCCCCCCAACCACCCCACCGCGGCCCCATCCCCCACCCCACCCCCCCGCAATGCAGGCACCCCAGGGCCCCAAAAGCGTAGACCGGACATCCCGACGTCAGGCCAACCCACCCCACCCGGCGGCGCGGCCGGGACAGCAGAGGCCCCCCCCGCGCCAGGGGGGGCCCACCGGGAGCCGGCGCGGCCCCAGTGCCGGGGCCCCAGACCCCAGCCCCCAAGCCATACAGGGAAGACCAGCCAACCGACCGAGGGCCGGCACCACCCCCCCAAGCACCCCGCCCACACCCCAGGACCGAAGGCAGCACCATCCAAGCCCCCACCACCATCAACCAGGACAGGCACACAGACATCACCAGAAGGTCGCCCCAGGGCCCCAGCCCCAGGAGGCCACCAGCTACCCAGGCCCCCGGAGTCCCCCCCCACCCCCCCACAAAGCACATCAGGAGCAGAGCCCGCAGCCCATCACCCCCACTAAGTAATGGAGCTGAGCAGTGGGAACCAAAGAGAGTCAAATTCCTCCAATTTGTTTTTAGAAGAAGCAGACATTCTCTCTAAACTAACATGATCTACTAATAAATTTCTGTACTGAGTAATACATAGTTTATTTTTTGTCTTCCAGTTCATGAGGATCATCTTCTTAGCGATGCACAAGGCAGTAAGAACTATGTGTGATATATTTAACTCCATAATTAATTCACTGACATCACCTAAGATGCATAGTCTGGGGGAAGTTGGGATATGACAGCTAAACCATGTGGATAGATCTTCACAAATCCTCTGCCAAAATCTCTGAACTGGTACACAAGACCACAGAGCGTGTAGATGATTATCCTCTGAATTGCTTGTACAGTGGGTGCATATGTTTGAGTGTGTAAGGCCCATTTGGAACATCCTTTGTCCAGTGTAGTATGTTCTATGGAGAATCTTATATTGTACAAGTTGTATTTGGGGTCTTTTAGTCATTTTGAAGATATTTAAACATATTTCTGTCCATAAATTTTGATCCAGGTTAACAGAAAGATCACGCTCCCATTTTGTAATTGGGAGGGAAACTGAATCATCAGTTTTTATTAATAATTTATATAATTTTGATAACAATTTTGGGGTGCAGAGGTTAAGAAATTCTGTTACCCAAGTAGGCATTTCTAGATTCAATTGATTAAGGTTAAATCTTCCCTGTAGGACGGACTTAACTTGTTGATATTCCAGAAATCTACCGTTGCCAATTCTATATTTTGATATAAGTTCTTGGAACGTGATAAAATTTCCATCTTGGATAATATGTTCTAAGTTATTTATACCCTTATCACGCCATAACGGAAAATTCAGCATTTTCTTTTTCTGACAAATATCTGGATTGTTCCAAATGGGTGTTAGTTTACAGGGGATGAGTGAAGACTTAGTTATTTTTAAAAATTCCCACCAGGCTGTCAGAGAGGTATTTATACTAAGGACTTTATAGCAGTTATGATGTTTAATACTGGAACTAATGAAAGGTAAATCTGAGATTTTTATTTTTCCACAAAACGCCTGTTCTAGATCCAGCCATGGGTTGTCTAATGAATTGGATTTGATCCACTTTGAAATATACTGCAATCTACTGCTTAAGAAATAGTAATAAAAGTTTGGTAATTCTAGACCTCCACTGTGTTTTGGCTTTTGTAAAGTTTTTAAGCTTATTCTTGATGGTTTGTTTTTCCATAAAAATTTTGAGATGTTTGAATCTAGTGACTTAAACCAAGGAAGAGTAGGTTTATTAGGGATCAATGAAAATAGATAATTAATTTTTGGTAAAACCATCATTTTAATGGCAGCAACTCTCCCCATGAGTGATATAGGTAAACTGTTCCAACGTGTGAGATCATCCTCTATTGTTTTTAATAAGGGGATATGATTTAATCGTACCAAGTCTGAGAGCCTGGCGGAAAAATTTATGCCTAAATATCTAATATTTCCTGACTTTAGTGGGGTCCTAGAGGTTCTCTGGAAATTACAATGCAGAGGCAAAACTGTTGATTTACTCCAATTGATAGAGTAATCAGATATAGATGAGAACTTATCTATCAGTGTGATAGTCTTCAAAAGAGAGCCTTGTGAATTCCCAAGGAAAAGTAATACATCATCAGCATAAAGGCTAAGTTTATGGTCCATATTTTCAGTTTGAATCCCTTTAATATTTACATTTTGACGGATTGCTGCTGCTAGCGGCTCAATGAAAATTACAAAAAGAGAGGGAGAGAGTGGGCAGCCCTGCCTAGTGCCCCTCTGCAGACTGAAACTTTGTGAAATGAGATCATTTGTCCTAACACGCGCATTCGGAGAGCTGTGTAGTGTTCTGATCCAGTTTATAAAGGATGAACCGAATCCAAATTTTTGCAGAACTGCTAGTAAGAATTTCCAATTTACCCGATCAAATGCCTTCTCTGCATCTAAAGACACGATTGTCGTCTCTAATTTGTTAATAGAACAATAGTCTATTATATTTATCAGTCGACGTGTATTATTGGCTGAGTGCCGACCCTTGATAAAGCCTGTTTGATCTGGATGTACAATAAATGGAGTAATACTTTCTAATCTTTTGGCAAGGGCTTTGCAAATTATTTTAAGATCTACATTAATGAGAGAGATTGGCCTGTAGCTGGATGGGAGTGTGGGGTCTTTGCCTGGTTTAAGAAGCAGGCTAATGTTAGCAGAGTTTAAGGTTGGAGATAAGATGTGGTCATTCTGAATCTGAGTTACCATTCTGAAAAAAATGGGAGCTAGCTCAGACCAAAATTCTTTATAAAACTCGGCTGGAAAACCATCTGGGCCTGGGGCTTTATTATTTGGGAGATGCTGTAGGGCTTCACTAAGTTCACACAATGAAAGAGGTAAATCCAGAGCTGCAGCCTGGCTGTCATTTAGTTTTGGTAGATTTATATTATTAAGAAATTCTTCAATTTCAGTATCAGATGGGTTAATCTGTCGTGAATATAAGGCTTCATAGAAGTCTCTGAAAGAGTTATTTATTTGTTGTGGGTCATGAGTAATAATACCAGTCGAGTCTTTAATGGAAAAAATAGCTGTTTTTTCTTTATTCAGTTTTAATTGCTTGGCCAGGAATTTTCCAGATTTATTTCCATGCTCAAAGTTTTCCAAACGCAGCCTCTGCAACATAAATTGTGTCCTTTTATCAATTATTTCATTTAGCTCCAGTTTCAGTTTCCTCAGGCTGATAATTGTATGTTCTTGTGGTGAAGCGGCATAGGCAGTTTCTAAAGATTTAATTTTTTGTTCTAATTCTAACACAAGTGCTTTTTCTTTATTTTTCCTATGCGAGCAGTAAGATATTATTTTGCCCCGCATTACTGCCTTTCCTGCTTCCCAAAGAACACATGGTGATATTCCTGGAATATCATTATATTCTAAGTATGCTGATCATTCCTTTTTGAAATAATTAATAAAATCTTCTTCTTTAAGTAATGATGTATTAAATCTCCAGTTCCTGATTGGTGGTGTGACTCTTTTCTGTGTCAGAGACATAGACACCGGTGCATGATCGCTAATAGTGATAGGGTGAATCTGAGTGTCTGTGATATCCATCATTATGGAGCTGCTAACTAAAAAGTAATCTAAGCGGGAATGAGATTTGTGTACTGGTGAGAAATAACTATAATCTCTCAAAGTAGGGTGATGTGAACGCCAAGCATCGCAAAGTCCAAAATCCTTCATGTACTGTTTAAGAATGTCTGCAGACTGCCAGTTCCTCTGACTCACTGCTGTACTGAGCCTGTCAATATCTGCATTAAGTACCAGGTTGAAGTCTCCTCCTATTACAAGTGTGGTGTCAGAGTGATCTGAGAGTGAAGTGAACAAAGCATGAAAGAAGGAGGGGTCATCAACATTTGGTCCATATATACTAGCAATACATAAATCTGTATTCTGTATAGATAAATTAAGTATTATAAATCTACCTTCAGGGTCTATTGTACTGTTGCTAATGTTAAAGTTTATCTTCTTGTTAATCAATATAGCTACACCTCTTTGTTTGGAGTTATAGCAGGCTGAGTACGTGTGAGGGAACTGTGGAGAGGAAAGAGTGAGCACAGATGTTTTGGACACATGTGTCTCCTGTAGAAAAACAACATCTGCTTTTAAGTCTTTTAACCGATTAAAAATTTTTAGTCTCTTTTCCCTCGAACCAGCCCCGTGCACATTCCATGAGACAAATCTGAGTGTGCTCATATTTAAACTAACTGATGGACTGTTGTGTGCTCACTAAGGATGTGTGTGTGTGTGTACATATGTTCTGTATGTTGGCGTGTGCCCTTTATATTGATGTGTGCGTGTGTATGTGCGCTGTATGTTGGTGTGTGTGCATCTGCGCTGTATGTTAGTGTAGTAAACTGTAGCATTGTAAGTGACGTAAACATATTGCTGAGTGCAGAAAGAAAAAAGACGTGTAAAAAGTGACCTAAGTGACATAAGAATGAAATTAGATGAGGGGAAAACAAAACAGAACAAACAAACAAACAAACGATCACGGTACTATGCTGACTCGTCGGCGTTAATGGTACTACTTAGACAGATTTAGACTATTTAATGGTACTGTTTAGATGGTTGAAAAAAAAACTCAGAAAAGAACGTTAATATGGACACAGATCACCTGATCGATCAGCAGAGCCATGGCGTGGTGTTTTTGTCTCGGTAAAGCTGTCCGTTCACATACAGTTTGTCCACGGCGATGACAGCCCGGGAGCCTTCCTGCATGAGCTTCTTCCGGATGGGGAATAGGGCCTTGCGTCGCTCCAGAATCTCCTTTGGAAACTGGTCGTTGACGCTGAAGTCCGTCCCTCTCAGCTCCCGGCCGCGGCTCTTCACCAGCTCTTTTTCTTTGAAGTGTTCGAATTTGGCCACGATCGGTCTGGGTCTGCGTGCTCCGGGTCGCTTCCCTCCCAGGCGGTGGACTCTATGGAAGGCGATGGTCTTCACGGCGTCCTCCGGGAGCTTCAGGTGAGTTTGGATAAATTCCTTCACTGTAGCCTCCGGGTCCTCCTCTGCCTTCTCCGGGATACCTGAAAACACAAGATTTTCTCTCATGCTGCGGGCCTGAAGCTCGATAATCGATTCTTTAATTTTCTTATTTTCTTCTGAGAGCCGGGTCGTTTCCTCGGTGAGGGAATTCACCGACTCTCTGAGGACAGCGTTTTCAGCAGCCAGTGTTTCCACCTGATGCTGGCTGAACTCGACTGACTCCCGCAGGGCCTGAAACTCCTTGTGAAGGATTTCAACCAGGGCCAAGCGGGCGTCAAAGCTGGACAATTTGTTATTAATGGACTCCAGAATGTCCACAATATTGGTGGTGGGTGACGAAGTTGCCTCTGGGGAATCTTCTGGGCGGCTTCTTTTTGTGGACGGCGTTCCTTTGCTGGTGGAGGGAGTCGGCGTCTTGTCTGTTTTCCCCATGACGACTCGCTCAAAACACCCGTCGATGTACCGCAGCAAACTATCCAGGTCCTCTTCACCGTCCTCCAGATTGTTGTAAATAATTTAAGTTAGGCTAAGAAACTACCTATATTTTTTGGTTTTAAGCCTGTCTAGTTATAAATTGGCGAAAAAAAAAAAAGGCTAATCACGCAAATGTTTGCTGATAGAGTCACGCCGCCATTAACGATACTGCCGAGATTCACAAAGTCTCGCGTGACTACAGCATAGTCTCCTCCGAGTTTTATTCTGAATACCTTAAGCTGACACAATCCACGGACTTCAGCATTTATCACAACCTGATTACAAATAGAATACATGCAGTAGCACAGGAAGGAGTTACTTTAACGTTTAAAGGTCGGCTAGCCGAAATACTGGGTTTTAATCCTGGAGAAGCTTTTACACTCTCTAAGACATCCAAATCCGCCCCTCATCCTGCTGACATTCACGGAGGAAGATATAATATTTTTATATACAGCGATATTGTAGATTATCAGCTGGTAGGCGACTCCCATGTACCCCTCCTCAGATGTATAAATGTAGCGAACGAAGACAGCTCCATACCCATTCTCACATTTGACAGACCGCATTACACATCGGTGTGCAAATCTGTTATAGACGATATTGAATTATCTTTGAAAGACGATCAGAATCAATTCATTCCCTTCATCTACGGCAAAGTAATTGTAAAATTACACTTCAGACCTGCGAGACATTATTTTTAAAAATAAAAAAAAATAAATGTTGCGCACACCATACATTCATGACGAGACCAAATATCTCAACTACTATATCAATCAGGCTGGTGGAGATATGCCCGGATTCATAGGAAGCAGTGTACAATACGGTAGCCGATTAGGAGGAATTTTTCGCACACTCTTCAGGTTTGCTGTCCCGTTGTTAAAAAGGGGTTTTAATATTGCCAAGCCTCATCTTAAATCTGCAGCCACGGGGATCGTATCAGATGTGGTTTCAAACATAGCAAGGCGTGTGGGGTCTGAAAAACAAGAGGGAAATGGATTATTGGTTTACACATCTAAACCGTCGAGATCCCCTCCCACTTCACACAGTCGTCACACCAAAACAGCCAAGAAACGCAAAACACGCTCCTCCTCATCCTCCTCCTCCTCCTCCAAAAAAAGAAGAAAAGCTGTCAAAACAAGAAGAAGCACCACTTCAAATTCGGCTTTTAAAGGGAGAGGACCGGTGAAAGACATATTCTAAGATTAGATAATCATGTCTCTCATCCATACACAATCAGCTGATTGCTTGAAGTCTGAGCTGGACATTTTTACAGTACCGTTCACACAAACGTCAATTGAAAAATGCACATTTATTGAAATTCCTCCCCTGTTGGCAGTGACAGACAGTGGGCCTCTTGAGTTTTTTATTTCATCAAGCGGTGAAGATTATCTGGATTTGAATGATTCTTATATATTTATAAGAGTCAAAATAACAAATGCTGACGGCACGCAGTTGGATAATGCAGCAGATGTAGGATTTATAAATTACCCAGGATGCACGCTCTTCTCTCAACTAGATATAACATTGGGAGATCGTCTAATAACACAATCGTCAAACACCTATCCGTATGGAGGGATAATTGAATGTTTAATTAATTACAGCAAGGATACATTGGACACGCAGTTTAGTACTGGATTGTTCTGTAAGGATACAGCATCACATATGAATGTGACGTCCATAGAAGGTGATAATCAAGGTCTGGTCGCTAGAGGGAGACACACTGGAAACAGCAGAATTGTGGAATTAATAGCACCAATTCACGCGGACATGTTTTTTCAAGATAAACTATTGTTGAACGGTGTTGATCTGTCTCTAAAGTTTACCAGGTCTAAAGATGAATTTTGCCTCATGACGGGTCAGAATGCACAGTACAAAGTTAAGATTATCTCAGCAAGTTTGTTTGTCAAAAAAGTAACAGTTTCCCCCACGATCAGGTTGGCACAGAGCAAAGCGCTGCTGCATGCAAACGCTAAATACCCTATAGATAGGGTTACGTTAAAAACATTCTCCATTCCGGCAGGAACACGTCTCAACACACAGGACAATCTATTCCTAGGAGCCATACCACAGTTTATCATTGTAGGATTTATTGATAATGAGGCATACACAGGCAGCTATGCACGGAACCCATTTAATTTTGAAAACTGTGCTATAGAGTTTATGTGTCTGTATGCTGAAGGACATTCATACCCAGCCAAACCATTTCAGCCCCACTTTCAGAGAGGTCAGTACCTCAGAGAGTATTATCAATTAATTCAAACCACCGGTCGTCATCTAAAGGACAGACCTCTGGCTATATCAAGAGAGGATTTTGGATCCGGATACACACTGTTTTGTTTCAACTTGGAAGCTGACAAAGGCCATTCTGGGAATGTATCCCTGATTAAAACAGGCAATGTGCGCCTGGAAACCAGATTCAGAAATCCTCTGCCGCGTACTATGAACCTTATTTGTTATGCTGTTTTCGACTCAATTATTGAGATATCAAACATGAGACAAGTACTTTTGGACTACTACTAAAGTAGACATGAATACTGTGGAATTAACCTCAGTCGTTAAAAGAATAATTATTAATGGGACCTATTTTCTAGGAGTATTTGCATGTGATCAGTTACCTAAAAAGACAATATCGACATTTCCCTGCATGGGAATTGTAAACACAGATCCGTCATCCTTACCCGGACATCACTGGCTGGCTTATTATATCACAAAAGACAGACGAGGTTTATTTTTTGACAGTTTTGGTAACTCGCCAGACAAATTCCCACATGAGATAATAGACTTTCTAATGAAAAACTGTGATAATATTATATCTTCTGGAAGACAAGTTCAGAGCTTCTTTACCACAACTTGTGGCCATCATTGTGTGTTTTTCTTGTATCACATGCAAAAAGGTGTAGCCTATAATCAGTTGATTAATATGTATACTTCTAACCTTGTCTGTAATGATGCTATGGTATGTCGCTTTGTTAACAAAATACAACCTGTTTCTAAGTGTTTAGGATATAGCTTTGATTGTGTACAACGTTAATGCTATGGAAAACGAGACAATAAAGACGATGAAAACCACAGATTGATTCATTTCATTTATTTTCAGAAAAAATATAAAAACAGCCTTATCAAGCAAAATATACAGACATGTAGAATGTTAAAAGCAGTTTTATCAGACAATATATATATTAGGGCTGCAACGATTCATCGATTAACTCGATTAAATCGATTCTAAAAATTTATCAACACAAATTTACTGTGTCGATGCTTCGTTTAAACTCTGCAGCGCTCAGCTGTCTCGGTGTAAGCGGCGCTCCTCACTAGCATTAGCAGCATTAGTGCTGACGTTTTTTTGTGGGTTTATTGGGGGCTGGCAAACCAACATAGAACTGCATTACCGCCACCTACTGGACTGGAGTGTGAATCACTCACGTATACACAAGCACACATTCTAAAAAGCTCTCCGTCGCTACGATGGATTTCATTGAACACAGAGTGGATCATCACTAGAGTTGCCACCTGTCTCGTAAAATACAGAACCCCGTATGTTACGGGACTCCGTGGAATACGGCTCCGTAACATGCCGTGTTCCGTACTTTACGGGACGGGTGGCAACTGTAATGTATTGTTGGAAAGTGCGTGTGTGGTACGCGTTCTGTATGTCCCTAATGGGTATCCGTACCTAGCAGTTGGGGCAGTCAGGAAAGCGGCCCGGCCATGTTTGTGGAATAATAAAAGAATGCGCCAGTTGAGAACAAGCTCGTTCCTGTCTATTTAGTACACAATATAAGTACATTACATGGTGTCAGAAGTCTAGTAAGAACGGCAACCACGCCGCCATGACTACGCAGTTTGAACACCCGAAGATTGACTGGGATGCCGCGGATTTATATCAGGAGTTTCAGCGGTTCAGCTGCCACGTTAGCTTCGTGTTCGCAGGACCCCTCGCCGCGCTGGAAGCAAAACAGAAAGCCGGCTGGCT
Source organism: Archocentrus centrarchus (assembly GCF_007364275.1). Taxonomy (NCBI): domain Eukaryota; kingdom Metazoa; phylum Chordata; class Actinopteri; order Cichliformes; family Cichlidae; genus Archocentrus; species Archocentrus centrarchus. Next base: position 7,713,272 of record NC_044353.1, on the reverse strand, counting down.
GGGTACGTGGATAGGCGAGCAAGGGAGAGAGATTTACAAGACGCTTCAGTGGGCGGATGGCGAAAAAGACGACCCCGCGAAAGTGCTGGATAAGTTCGCCGGGTACATCAGACCGAGGAAAAATAAACGGATCGCCAGACACCGCTTCAAGCAGAGAAAGCAAGGCGCAACAGAAAGTTTTGACCACTTTGTGAAGGACCTGAAGCTGCTTCTAATGGACTGTGAGTATCCAAACGCAGATGACATGTTGATCGATGCAATAATAGCAGGAGTCAGAGAGAAACGTGTCCAGGAGAGACTGCTGGATAAAGGTGAGGATTTGACACTGGCTAAAGCAGTTGAAATTCCCCAGCAATACGAAATGTCTCAAATTCAGATGCGAATTGTTAGAGAGGAAGATGCACAGGTGGCGCATGTGTCAACCAGACCGAAGCACTATAACCAAAACAAAAAAACTTACAGTCACAAGCAGCATAAGCCCACACAACCAATGCAAACTGCACCAAATAAAACAAACAATTGTTCAAGATGTGGTAAAGATAACAAACACAAGTGGAATGGAGGAAAATGCCCAGCAAAAGGCTCTTTATGCTCATGCTGTCAAAAACCAAACCACTGGGCATCAGTCTGCCGAAGCCGATTAGTAAGTGCACTTAATGCAGAGTCACCCTCCTTCCAGAGTGACGAGGACATTCTGGACATAAACCTGACAACAGAGGATGTTCCCATAGCAATGCTTACAGACGATAAGTGGTTGGTGGACATTTTTGTTCTGGCTCACAAAGTGCAGTTTAGAATAGATACAGGTGCTAAATGCAATACGCTGACTCTGAACTGTTATCAGTTGCTGAACCACATGGGGGAGCTAAAGAGTTCCAAAAGAGTGCTGAGAACCTACTCCAATCACAAAATAAAGCCAGTAGCTGCAGTCGACCTTCCACTAAAGTATAAGGACTGTAAATGCACAGCGGAGTTCGAAATAGTGGACATTGCACAAGAGAATGTGCTCAGTGGCACAACAGCCGAGGCCTTTGGCCTAATTGCTAGACTGGACTCTCTAAATGTCGGCAGAGTGGCAAACGATGTGAGCACAGTTAACAACACCGCCACGAACCCGAGCCCACCTGCTGGTCTAGAAAACTTTCCTGAACTAACACGTACTACAGGAACATTGCCAGGCAAATATACAATAAAGATCGACCCTGAAGCAAAACCAGTGGTGCATCCTGTGCGCCGACAACCAGTAGCCCTCAGAGCAAAGATAGAGAATAAGCTCAATGAGATGGTAAATGACGGCTACATCACCAAAGTTAACCGACCAACTGAGTGGGTGAGCTCTATGGTTGTGGTCACAAACAAAGACAAACTCCGAATATGCATAGATCCAAGTGACCTGAACCACGCTATCAAACGGGAGCATTACCCAATGCGCACAATCGAAGAGGTTGTAGCTACTATGCCCAATGCAAAGGTGTTCTCTGTACTAGATGCAAAGTCAGGCTTCTTGCAGATTGAGTTAGACGAAGCATCATCTTTCTTGACAACATTCAACACCCCTATTGGGAGGTTCAGATGGCTGAGGCTACCCTTCGGCATAAAGTGTGCACCGGAAATATTCCAGCGCATCATGGACCAGATGCTGGAAGGCGTCAGTGGGGCAACTGCCATAATGGATGACATTCTCATCGCAGCACACACAGTGGAAGAGCACGACAAAATACTCAGAAAAGTTGTAGAGAGAGCCACGAGCTACAATCTGAGGCTAAACTTCAGCAAATGCCACATCCGGCAGCTAGAAGTGCCATATGTGGGACATTTAATAACAGCTGACGGATTGAAACCAGATCCTGCTAAAACAGAAGCTGTGCGACGCATGCCACCACCAACTGACAAAGACGGTGTTCGCCGCTTCTTGGGATTTGTGACATATTTGTCAAAGTTCATTCCAAACCTTAGTGAGATTGATGCTCCCTTACGACAACTTACAAAAAGCGATGTGGAGTTCTCATGGGATCCAGCACAGCAGCAGGCATTTGACAAACTTAAGCACTTATGCACTCGTCACCCCGTGCTGAAGTTTTATGATGTGACGAAACCTGTGGAGATATATTGTGATGCAAGCAGCACAGGACTGGGAGCTGTTCTGATACAGGATGATCAACCAGTCGCCTTCTCATCTAGGTCTATGACGGATGCCGAGACGCGCTACGCACAGATTGAGAAGGAGATGCTCTCCATTGTTCATGCCTGCGCCAAGTTTCACCACTACATATTTGGGAAACATGTCACAATATACAATGACCACAAGCCACTGGAGGACATCTATAAGAAACCGTTACTGTCAACTCCGATGCGCATACAGAGGATGCGCTTGCGACTGCAGTGGTATGACATCACGGTTAAGTACAGAAGAGGGAAAGACATGGAGCTCCCTGATACACTGTCCAGGGCACAGCTGCCTGATAAGACCCCAGAGGCAGGCAGCCTGGAATGTGTCTCAATGCTCAGCTTTCTGTCTGTAAGTAGCGATAAGTACGCCGAACTGCAGCAATACACCAAAGAGGAATTAAGTCCTCTCCAGCAAATCATCCAGCAAGGTTGGCCAGACAACAGGAGGGAACTACCCATCCCCGTCCAGCCGTACTGGGACTCAAGAAGTCAGCTGACTATAACCGACGGCGTAGTGTACAAAGGAATGCGCATCGTTGTCCCCCCCACCATGCGAAGACACATGCTGGAGCTAATACACCAGTCTCACCTGGGCATGGTGAAGAGCAAACAACGAGCACGTGAAGTGTTATATTGGCCAGGTATGAGTGCCGAAATTGAAAACGCGATCAGAAATTGTTGTAAGTGTGCTGAGATTCAGAACAGACTTCCTAAGCAGCCACTCATTCCAACAGAAACACCTGAGCTACCGTTTGAAGTTGTGGCCTCTGATCTGTTTGAGTTTGAGGACAAACAGTACATCATACTAGTGGACTATCATTCTAAATACATTGAGGTTGAACTGTTAAGAGACCAGCGCAGCCGCACTGCTATTGAAGCCCTGAAATCTCAGTTCAGCAGACATGGAATCCCTGCCGTTCTGCGGACAGATAACGGCCCGCAGTATGCTTCAGAGGAATTCAAAGAGTTCTGCGAAAGCTACAGCATTCTGCACAAAACATCTTCACCTCATTTGCCACACTCCAATGGCGAAGCAGAGCGGGCAGTACAAACAGTTAAGAAATTGTGGAGCAAAGCAACTGACAAACATCTGGCTCTACTGGACTACAGGACAACTCCTCTTGAGTCAGTCGGCCTGTCGCCAGCACAGCTGCTCATGGGCAGGAGACCCCGCAATAAACTGCCAACTGCTCGTGCATTACTTAGACCGATGACCTATGACCCCCTCAAAGTAAAGCACCTACTAGACAAGACTAAAGACACCCAGAAGTTCTATTACGACAGAAGAGCAAGCCGCTCGCGTCCAGACCTACGTCCTGGGGACGAGGTCAGGATGGCACCGTACCCAGGCAATCAGAGATGGGCCCCTGGAGTTATCACTCAGCAGCACAGTTCACCTCGGTCGTACATTGTGGACAGCAAGGGCAAGCTGTTTCGGCGCAATATGCAACATCTCCGCAGAGCCACTCAAACTGCCAATCAGTCCCGGCATGATCTGCCTGATGAGCCCTGGCACGAACCAGCAGCTGAGGAGCCGCAGTCATCGGCAGGCCCGCCAGCGTCCCCTCTGTCACCCTCAGAGGTACCCCGGCTCACGCAGGCCCAAACAGGTGGACTCTTTCGCACTAGGCTGGGCAGAACAGTAAGACCACCTGAGAGGCTCAACTTATGAACTGTCTTAGTCAGGGACAGGCGTGGTAAGACGTCTGTTGGAAGTGATGTGCTAGTAACCTCTCCTTCCTAGTTTAGTTTGACTACTTGTTCAGTAATAAGCTTAATATTCACTGTATTAAGATTACAGGTATCAGTGAAAGTAAGTATTGTATCAGTGAAAGTATTGTTCGGTTATGGTTACACTGTTGTGAAGCTAAATGATAATTTCAGTTGGGGTAGTGTTTAGGGGAATGCTTCTTTCAGTTTGTTACATGTAGCACTGCATTTGTTTTACTGTTGAGAAAGGGGGATGTAATGTATTGTTGGAAAGTGCGTGTGTGGTACGCGTTCTGTATGTCCCTAATGGGTATCCGTACCTAGCAGTTGGGGCAGTCAGGAAAGCGGCCCGGCCATGTTTGTGGAATAATAAAAGAATGCGCCAGTTGAGAACAAGCTCGTTCCTGTCTATTTAGTACACAATATAAGTACATTACAGCAACTGTCGCTGACATGCATTTCCACGCCTCCACTGCTCTCCACTGTGCGTTGTGCTCGCTGAGAATTTCAGCTGCTATTTTTGTCTTTACTTCAGCTGTAGCTACCAGAACTGGTTTGCTAGCGAGCGCGGGCCATTAGCACTAGCGATGGTTCGGTACCGGAAGGCCCGCCCCCCAGGACCGAGGGCTCCTTCAAAATATTTTTTATACTTTAATCCCTTATTAGTGACTAAATATAGACCTGCAGTAGAAACGTATTTTCGAGAATGCTTGTGAATACAAAGCATTACACCATTACTCACACATGCGCCATGGCTCCCGCAGCCACTAGTTTTTCAAAACACTCATAGCAGGCAGCGGTTTTAACTGCGCAAGCGCAAAGAGGCGAACCTGTGACGGTGAGCTCAAGTAGTGAAAAAGGAAACGTTTTTCCAGCGTCCAAAACAGCAGCTTTTTCTTTTAGTAACCACCATTAAATCTGTGAAACAGCTGGAGGTCCTTCATCAAGCACCTGATCAGCAAGTGTTAAGGTGAGGAAAAGAGAACTTTGTAGCTGCTCCATTCACCGCTGTTTGTTCACATGGCGAGAAACTGCATTACGGAAGTTAAAATATGCAGATAAACTGTTAATAAAAAAAAGTATTTCTTATCCGATTACTCGATTAATCGCTGGAATAATCGATAGAATACTCAATTACTAAAATAATCGTTTTATGCAGCCCTATCCAGTCCAGACAGTTTTACTCAGCTTTACTGAGTAAAGGATAATTTGACATGTCAGGAAATGCACTCTGTCTTGAACAATTACAAAATAAATGTGTAAATTTGGATTCAACAAAGCCATCATTAATGTCATTAATAAAACATTTAGATTTAGATACAGCATACCTATGTGAATCTCCCGTTCCACGACATCTCACAGGTGCTCTGTTGGCTTGAGATCTCGTGACTGCGGAGGCCATTTGAGTTCAGCGAGCTCACTGCCATGTTCAAGAAAGCAGTTTGAGATGATTTGAACTTTGTGACATGGCGCGTTATCCTGCTGGAAGCAGCCATCAGAAGATGGGTACACTGTGGTCATAAAGGCATGGACATGATCAGCTACAATACCCAGGTAGGCTGTGGTGTTTAAACAAAGCTCAGTTGGTACTAAGAGGCACAAAGTGTGCCAAGAAAATTGGCCACAGCATTACACTGCCAACGACCTGAAGCGTTGATAGAAGGCAGGATGGATGCGTGCTTTCATGTAGTTTACATCAAATTCTGACCCTGTATTACCACAGAAATTGACACCAATCAGACCAGACAATATTTTTCCAGTCTTCTGTTGTCCATTTTTGGTGAGCCAATGTGAAATATAGCCTCATTTTATATATGTTAGCTTAAAATGGAAGCATGAGCAACGTGTAGCTTTTTTTTCTTCTTCTCATAATGGAGAGTCTCTTTGGCCTGGTCATGGGTGCGCTTGAGAGAGAGATGATTGAGGCTGACGGAGAAACGAGGGGAGACAGAGTAAGAAACCTTAAGTAGAAAGCACTTGGTGAGAAAGGAGGAGAGAAAGAAATGAATCAAACCAGATTGCTGGTACTGGGAGATCACTGTTTTCATAGAGCCCCTTTTTGAGTGCCTGCAGTGGGGAAAAAGAGTGTGATGGGACAAAGAAAAGGGAATGGACTCTAATAAAAGGAAATTAGATTGTAATCTGAAAAGGGAGAACAGGGGAAGGAAACAAAAGGAGAAGAAAAAAATAAAGCAATAAAGGAGTGCAGCGTGATATCAAAAGAGAGAAAAAAGAGGATTTTTCTGTCTTTAGCAGGGCAAACTAGAATGAACTGCCTACGGGCACCCTGACCTTGGTGATGAGGCACACACAAAGATTTAACCTATGGCACATATACATATGCACACATTTTGCACACATACAGAAATCTCTGGTATCACATCTCTCCCTCCTTGTTCAAGTGCTTTTTGTGTCTGCCGCTCTTTTTTTTTCTTTTTCACCTCCCTCTCAGTCTTTCCCTCTATATTCCATCTTTGTCTCTTACATCATTCAGGGAGGGGTGAAGTGGGACAGCAAGATTCATTAACACTAACCTTTACGTCCACCATCCACAGTGCTCATAATGATGGCCTCCTTTCCCTTCTCTCATCCTCCTGCTCCAGGCTCCCCACGCCCAATTAGCCTGTTGCAGCTAATGAACGAATGACAGTGTTTGTGTGTATATGAATGTGTGTGTGTGTATATGTGTGTAACAAGCATGAAATGAGATTTGGCCATCCATCTGATCAGCCCCAGTTGTGCCTTTGCCTCAAAAAGCAGGGGCTATAGATACCCAAAGCGCTGACATTGAGGAAAAGACGGATGGAAAGACTCCTGAATGGATTCAGCTGAAGCTGTGGTGACTGCTGGGGCAAGTATAAAGAGAACTATCTATGAATGTTAGAAGTAAAAAGTAAACATCATAGATCTCTTCTTTTAAATAAAGTCGAGATAAGGTGACCCTGATCATGTCCCACTTGGGAGCTTTGTATTTTCAGCTTGGTCTGTCTTTATTTTCTTGTGTTACTGTGTCATTTTTTTTATTGCAAGGTGTATCTTGAGGCAAAAATAATGTTTACTTGTCTAGTATAACCAATTTTCCACAAAAAGATGCTCCATAACCCAAGTTTACTTGAGCTTCAGGACACGAACTGCTGGTCGGACATTGTCCTTCAGGATTTTCTGGTAGAAAGAAGAATTCATGGTTTCATCAATTACAGCAGGTCACCCAGGTCCTGAAGCAGAAAGCAGCCCCAGACTATCACACTGCCCCCTCCATGTTTGACTCTTGGTACGATGAGTTCTTTGTGAAATGCTGTTAGTTTTACGCCAGATGTAACGGGACACAAACCTTCCAGAAAGTTCAGCTTTTGTCTCTCGTCAGTTCGCAGAATAGTTTCCTAGAAGCAAATACTTTTACACTGCGCTGTAGCTTTACTGAAAATAATAGTATGAAACATGGAAATTAAGATTTGGAAGTGAGAGAAAACAAAAGTGGCATGAGCACATACTGTATAAAGATGCTGGACTTCAAAACTGGTATCAGGTTATAATGAACCCTTCACTATTGTCATGATTTAACTCACTCATCTTAAATCATGACAGTATTTCGGCAGTTTCCTCTTCTTTCCACACAGCATGGCCTGCCAGGTATCCACACCACAGTCCCAGTGTAGCTTATGAAAGCAAGAAATATCATTTATATTATAATTGATGCCAATTAAGTGCGTTCCTTTGTTCATGCAGTAATTACAACACTCAGCTCTCATAATAACTGAACATATTTGCATGACCCACTTGTTCAAGATAAAATATGAATGAATCACATCATTTTTTTGACGTCAGTAGTCAGTCAGTAGTCCATGTGTGTTAATGATGTCTGTTGTATTTTCTTTGCTTGTGTTGTAACCAGTGTTGGGTGTAATGTCGTACACCCAGTGCCTTACTGTGATCACATTACATTTTTCTATAATGCAATAATGTGACATGTTACTGTACTGAATTTAGTAATCACACTGTAATTCAGCCATTACTTGAGTTACGAAGGTTCGGTGGATAGAAAGAATCAAATGTGCCTTATTTTCCTGCACAATCAGCTGATTTCAGTCCATGTGCAGAGAGGAGGAAAAGGGTACAGCTAGTGGTCTACAACCTTTTGAGGGGATTTGAACTTTGTTTCTATTTTTATTGCACGCAAGCTCAAGAGTGTTATGATAAGTGTAAACTGCGTCCAGTACAAAAACAACTGCATTGTACTGCTAATACAACATCCCCTCTTTGCAAGCATCTGCACAGACAGCATGCTAACCCAAAGGTAGCAAAGACTGAGTGAGTGTATGTTGACCTCAACCAAGCCCCAGAGGCCAGAGGCTGATCTTCAGCAGGTAACAAAGGCTGTGATGTAGCAGTTAGGTTTGCAGCACTGCAGCCTCCATTTCTACCTGTACCTGTTTCCACAGTAGAATTGCCGTGGAGGTCGCTTTGAAATCTCTCCGGGCTGGTTTTCAACTGCTTTTTGTTGTTCTCTTTGTGTTCTTTGTGTTCAAAGTTAAACACTAACAGAAAGATCTTTTGCGTGTCCTCATTAGGATAGGGATTTGTGTCAGTGTGTGCAGCCCGGAGCCTAAGGTACACATTGTTAACTGGTAATTATGTGGCAAAGCATTTCAGGTTTACATGTCACATATTGTAAACGTGAAAATGTAAAGTGTAAAAATGTATTTCTTCAGGGAGTAATTAAGTAATGTAATGCATTACTTTAAATAAAGTAAAAGTAATGTGTAATACATTTTGTACTTTTTTGGAGTGTTTTTGGCATAATTTCAACATTTGTCAGCTGGAGAGAGCTGGAGGGAAGGACAGGATGAGATAAGAAAGGATTTAAAGTGGGAGAGAGTAAGAGAAAGGGGGGGGGGGGAAGGATTTTGAAGGGAAGTGTCACTTTTAACATTCTTCACTGGAGAATCATCCAAACCTTAATCCTGGTTTATATTTAGAATCTCAGACATACAAAGATTAAAATTTTGCTCAGTACAGGTTTCAAAACACATACATTTAATAATAATACATTTTATTTATAAGCACCTTTCATGACACCCAAGGACACTTTAAAGGGAGAAAACAAGACAAACCACAACAAAGCACAAACAAGAAACTGAAATGACCAAAAGAACGTTTAATCATCATAAAGTGTGGAATTGGGACATTTTAATGATTTATCAAAGAATATACAATTTGTGCAAAAGTCTTGAGCCACCTATTCCTGGTTAATAGGTGCAGCAATTTATGGAAACACATGCAAACATACATGGAAATACACACTGCTTTAATAATATTGAGACCCAGGATCTGGAGGCTCAGGAGTTTTGCACAGTACTGTATCATGTTTCCCATGATGCAGTTGATGCATGCTCTTTGTTTTCTTTTGTAATTAGTGTAGAAATGAGCTCTTCTCCCTACATCTGTTAATCTGTGACTTTTATTACTTGGAGCTATTATATTATCTTTGAAGTAATGTCTTTGTTGCCAACCAAACAACACTAAATGTTTTATTAACCCACAGAAGCTGCTTTCTATTGGTAGAAGGACTCTTATATATCAGTGAATAGTCAGCCATTTTGCTATCGTCCCGGCCTCTTGACTTTCTAGTAAAGCTTTGAGCGTCACACTCTGGGTGCAAACAAAGCTGGGAGTGCGATGGAGTCCAAAGATGTCTTGATCCTGGATACCTTTTTTCTTTCTCGTGGTCTCTGTCACACACATGCCCATCAACACACAAGCACGCACACACCTGGTTTCCTGGTGAGTCTGCTTGTAAAAGACTTCCTGAAATACCCTGTTATTGTCATCCCGTGGAACTTTGCAGCAGAATGATCTGATTTTCTCAACTTCCCTTTATTGTGCCGCTTTAACATATGCACATTTATTCTGACACACAAACAAACACACGGACGGACAAGCGGGATGGAAACAGCCCCATCACCTCTCTTGCAGTCAGGCAAGTGTGTGTGTGTGTGTGTGTGTGTGTATGTGTGTGTGTGTGTGTGTGTGTGTGTGTGTGTGTGTGCTGCACCTAGAGACTCAGATCTGCAGACTGTCACTTTGCTATGGGAGTCAATCATTATTTCATCTATGTGAATGTGCATGTGGGGCTATGTGAGTGTATTTTGTCCCTTTTACTTATCTCTTTAGTCACCTAAAGGCTAATGTGAATTTACATTTACCAGTCTTCTTTTATAAACCCCTTTCTTACACATCTGCCGTAATGTTCCATCTAAAACACTCCTACGGCCTTAGAAAACATGCCTGTGATGTACCGCAATCATATCACTGCTACTCTGTGCCTGAGCTTGTCAAATACAGACGTAACTGTCATCAAAATCCCACTTCCTTACATGCACGCCCCATGCTGCTGATGCATGTTTGTTGCAGTTATGCAGGGCGGTGAGCTTTAATGCAGTAATTACTACTCTACACATAATGTGTTAAAGGCCATTGCGACACTCAAAATTGCTATTCTACACAGCAGTGAAAGGGCAGGTCAGTTAATAAAAAGAATGGTAATCACTCAGAGTATTTATAGATATTTTATCACCTGTAAGCTTTATCTGTAACCCAATAACCCACAACTTCGTGTTTAAGTACTTCAAACCAGCTTGCTTGCATTGTAATTTGTGATTTATTTGGCTTTTTTATTCTTTAGCTTTTGCTGTTTTTGCAAATGGATAAAAGTACTGGGACACCTCCACATTAACACAGGAGTTCCTTGTCCAATATTCTAACCATGTCTCATTGTGATTTTGATAGACCATCTACACTCTATCATTTCTGCTTCTATTTGTCTCCTAATAAGGTCAGGTGAAAACCCTCTGTTACTGTCATATATCATAAACTATGATTCACTGGTATTTATGGACTTGTTGAGCAACAAATTATTAGGGACATGGTTTTAATGTTTTGACTCATCCTTGTGTTAAGATGCTCAGGTCAGACTGTGCAGTGCTCAGAGAAACTGCAAAACACAGTGAGACTAAGGTCCAACCATCGGAAGGCTTTGATGGAAAAAACAGAAGTGGATGAGGAGCACAGTTGGTAGATGAATGCTTTCAAACTTGCAGGTTTCACTCTGAAAAAATCACTGTGAACCTCAGAAGCTTGGCATTTTAGAAACATAAAACTAAATCCAACACAAGATTTACTTTGGTTGCTGGACTGTAAATTCTCCCAAAAAGACTAAGAGAACAGAGCTAATGTTAGCCAAAACTAACATCTTTCCCCCACAGGTTGATGTGATGTCTTTATTTTTATTTTAGGTCGAGACTGTTTAATCTGTTAGCAGAAGGCCTGTTCTAATGTGGGTACTATGTGTTTTTATTGACAATTATCAGTGGATAGTCAGATGTTCAACTTAAGCAACTTTCCATTTATCAATTAAAATATTGCTTAAAAGGGAGCAGGTATTTGATTAGGCCTTGAAGTCCCCTTTTAGCGTTTCTGTCTTCTCTGATCCTCTTTCAGGCACTATGCTGTGGTACGATAGCTCTCAGCCCGCTCACCCTCGGCTCCATCAGGCTCACGTGTGTCCCGTTCTGGAGGTGGGGCCGACACCGCGCACTCTCAGACCTCTCATACACTCTCTCAGGGCCCTCAAAAGCTCCGCCGAAGTGGCTCTCATGCAAGAAGCGGGTCGCATCATGGCACAGGTGGATGTTTAAATGACTTTTTGCAAAGCTTTTGAAGACTCCGCATGAATGTTAGATTTATGAAGTGTACTTGCAGCAGCTCATATGGTTATCTTACAGGCTTTTAGGAGAACAATGGCTCTGTCTCAAGGAGACGTGGATGAATCTATTCTGTTTGCTAAGGTAACTAACTTCTTGATGACCTTTATCTCTTCACTGTCTTGACGCATGTGGGTGGTCATTATCTTTGTGCCTTTCATTGAGCTCATGATGTAATTATTAGAACAATAAGAGTTGATTGAATTGTTTCTTGTAGTCAGAGAAGAAGCAATTAAATTTTCCAAGTTTACCTCCTAATTTCCTGAATCTGCTTTAAAGTAACAGATGGGGAATTCCAGAGAGTTGTACCTTAAACTGAAAATGTCATTTAAGTCTTACAGCGTCTACTTCTACACTTCATTTGTGATATACAGTACTGTCTTGAGCCATCCTGCCTTTCTTTATATTTACTTATACCTTAGAAAATAACCCATTTTACACTGTATATTTGTTACTAGCAGAATCGTACTCTTTGTGCCTGATATAATGTATTTGTATTGTTTCAATCAGTCGCTGCACCTATTTCCCATATTCCAAAGACACAAATAAATGATGGGTGAAACTGCTGAAAAGAGATCCACTCTGGAAAGAGGCTGAAGAGCAGCCAAGCAGCCAAGTCTCAAAAGTGTCTTATCTGCATAGTCTGCATTTTGACTGTCTGACTGCTCCGCTAAAATTTTGTGACCTTCTTGTTTCCCTCTTGTTCCTGGAAAGCCTAAATCACCTCTCCTAGGAGGCGCCCACGATGTACTAACCATGAACCACCTCAACTGGCTCATTTGGATGTGAAGTAGCAGCGGCTCTGCTCTGAAACCCACTAGAATGACTGAGCATCCCACCATAAGTCTGAAGGGGAGCCCAGATGCCCTTCAGAGGAAGCTCATTTCTGTTACTTGTACTCTTTTGATGACTATCCAAAGCTTGAGGCTGAGGTGAAGGAGAACACCGATGCCTTTTAAGACCCTGCAGGACCACCTTTACTGCACGACTGCCAGTTTTCCTTGAAGCCGAACGTGCAGTGTTGGTAGAACTGACTGTTTATTCATGATGCCAGCATAAACTGCTGCAGGAAACCCAATGTTTTGTTCTAGAACCAGACCGATGCAGGCTTTCAGTCAGTATGGTTCCCTACAGAAACACAAATATAATCACACCAGACCCACTGAAATACTGTAAAGAATGAACGGGTGTATCTCCAGACCAGGCTTGTTAAAATTCCATGGAGTCACCCATGCACTGAATAACCTGGAGACCGGACTTTTTAGAACTTGTCTTGGATTTATCTGGTCTTGTAGTTTCTTGAGTGCTACAGTGAAACAGTCCATTAGGTCACACTTCTTTCACAGTGGCTTATTTTTCACAGCTGGTGTGGTATTTGATAAAAGGATGGAGGAGACTTCCAGCTAATAATGGGATAGTGGATGATTATATGTTTAGATATTGGAGTGAAAATGCTTTTTGTGTGTGTGTGTGTATAGAACTTACAGTAGGCAATGATGGCAGAACAAGACAAAAACACCCCAGATGTTGCACAGCTTCTCCTGGGGTGCTCACTCAGACCTTCAAACTGTCAGTATAAATGTCACTGACCAGCTGTAAACATGTAGAAAGTTATCAATTCTCAAACTACGGCTGTAACTAACTTTAACTGTTAATTGGTTTTCTTGATTAACTGGATGGTGGTTCAGTGTATAAACTCTCAGAAGCTTTCAGCTGCTGCTGCTGGTTTTACTTAGATACTCACTTTGTTCTCAATCATAGATGATGGAGTGAAATGTTTTCAGTTTTTCTTAAACTATAAATCTGCAAGTGTTCATGGTTTTAACATATTGTTGGATGAATTTTGATGCTGAGTGGAGTTTTCCCTCATTATTGAACCGTTTACGGTGAGGAAACAATCAGTACAAATACTTTGTGTGTGTATGTGTGTGTGTGTGTGTGCGGGGGGGGGGGGGGGGGGGTACTTCTTTCAGCAAGTCTGTTTGATATATAAAAGTTGCTGCTGTTATTGAGGGCAAAGAGGAACATTGTTTGGAGTTGTGGAGCCTGATATTCTGGCAAAATTAGCAGCCTGAGCCTAAAGGGGACTCAGTCTAAAGTTTATCAGCTTCACCAACAAAAGAATTTCAGCCAATGATATCAAACCTGCAAAAAGGAACTAATGGAAAAACAGCTTGCATGTAGTTGGTTTTACTAAATGGTGTGTTTGATGTCTTTAAAAAAAAATGCATTTTACTTTTAACTTTTTTTTAATGTTGTAATGATTTATATGATGTGGTGTCATTCTTTGTGAAATCATGAAAATCTGAAAAATAAAGCCCACAAAAGATTTCATATCTTGTCTGATTTGAAATTTGTGCTTATTGCGAATCTGTATTAATAAAGCTACATTCCCAGTCTATCCTTGGTTAAAGAAATTAATACATAAATGTGAAACGTTTCTTTTCTTGAAGGTAAAACACAGCCATGAGCATGTGGCTCGTATATTAACAGTCTTTCAGTTCTTTAGTGCATTTGGTAAAAAGTAATCAGATTTTTGGTCAGTACCACCCAGAACCAGCATCACATGCTCAAATGTGTCATGTGACATTGTCTGATCAGATGTTACTATTCAAACTGTTGCCAAACGGATCGTGCACGATTATCCTCATGACATTAGTTGTGCAAAATACAATCTTTTGCATATTTGATTTGCAACATGTCTGGTTATAGTGTATGTGTATAACTCCAAAGCATTAAAGTCCATTTTCTGCAACCTCTCAAAAATCTCTGATGAATCCATTCCAGCAGTGACTGCCCCACCAGCTCCCATACTGCAGCCTTTTCCTTACAAAGTGTCTTACAATGAGCATTTACCTAATTTCATTTTTTCTATTTACCAGAGAGAGGGCATGTTAACGCATGCAGATTCTGTATGTTTGTAGTGCTTGGTAGGTCACGTGTAAGTGATCACAGATCTGGTTTGGCAGAAGCTGTTGTGCTTTAAAAACTGAGAGGTGGCTCTAATGCCAACTCATTGTCAGTCTTTTGTTTAATAAATTATTTGAAAGGAGATGGTGCAGACCATGCAAATCCTTGTATGTAAAATAATTGTCTTCTTTAAAAATATCAATGCTCAAAGACTGTACACAGAAAAATGTAAAAAATGTGCAACACCAAGTCCAAAAAACTTGGGATGTTGTGTAAAGAGACTGCAATGATTTGGAAATCTCAAAATTCATTCACAACAGAACAGCTTTGGCCTAAATAATTTGTTCCTGGCTCCAGATTATTTAATGCATTTTGTCCTGTTATCTTTCAATAAAGCAGCATTTGAGTTCAGTCCCTGTCTCCTGCCACACAGCTGATCCGTGACACCTGGTGGTTTCCCGTCACTTCCATTTTCCCATTATCCAGTTCTTTCTTCTCCTGGGAACGCCAGAAGGTTCTCAAATTTTATTATTACAGTTATTATTTTGCCCTTGCTAAGATCTATGTCTTGACACAATGTTGTCACAGATATTTCCTAAGACTTCATGCTTGTTTTTTAATTCTATTAAACTTCGTTTTACTTCATCATGGTAAATTTAGTGTAATTTTTTTTTTTTTTTTTGGGGGGGGGGGGGGGGGGGGGGGATTGCCAGTAACTTATATTTACAATAAAGTGTAAGAAGACTGAAGGGCTGTGAATACTTTTTATTTTGTTAAGCTGCACTTGCAGGTGTTTCTGACTCTTTGTGGTGTGTGTCAGTATGTGGCAGTTCTCCAAGTCCCAGTGGAAATATTCTGGCAAGATATCCTCAGTGTGAGAACGTGAACACACCGACCTGTGATCCTTTCTACAGTTACCCGATCGTCTCTCTGCAAACATGCAGAATGAAAAAGGAAAAAAAAATAAATAAAAAATCACGGCTGTATAACTAAAAGCACTTTAGTAGATTTTACAGCCCTGAATGTTACTAACGCAAAACACGTCATAAACAACAAGACTAATAGTCACCAGCATGCTTTAAGACAACGTTATAATTCACTCGGAGTGGACCACGAATGCTGGCAGAAATTCCTTCAGTATTTGTTCAGATATTTGATTCTCAGCAGCTGGCAATAAAAAAAGTCAGGTGGCTTCAATATGACTAAGAATACTTAGCAATACTACGTTGCCACCAGTATGTTGAAGTATAAAAGAATCTCACCTGGCAGATTTGATTCAAAAGTAAAATTAATGTTTGTTGAAGTACTGAGCTTAACCTCATCAGTTTGCTGCTCATCTGTTAATATATCTGTAAGACATTGTATATATATCAACACTTCATATGTACTTTTCCTGTCACACTAAGCATATAAATCTTATTATAGTGTAATGAAGTGTATTATTTTCATCATATTGGTAATGTGAGGACTGTATTTTGTGCTTTTCATCAGTCCACACTGAACAAGAGTTAACACCTGTAACTCTTGTTCATTAGCACCTTCTAGTGGGAAGTCCGCAAGTGGCATGGACCGAAGATAAGTTGGTAATGCTAAACTTTCAGTAGTTTATGATGGTGTAACTTGTTTTCTGAGCAAATCTCTTTGTGGTTACATTTAAAGATATAAAATCAGGGGTGCTCGATGCTTTAATAAGATTCCACCATTTAAAAAAAAAAAAAAAAAAAGATTTTTATGCCTTTCTGCATAAAGTCTCCTTGAGGAGATATTTTCAAGAGAATTTGTCTGCCTCTCCAGGGTCACTACAACATTACAACATAACTCAAGAATTCATAGTTGAACTGTGACAAAATTTCACACACATGCCAAATAGAAGAACAGTATCAGGAGCAGATGGGAATTATGTATCGAGGTAGCAGCATTACCGTCACATTGCAGAGCTCGGGACCTGAAAACTGGAGCACTGTGTGCCCCATTCCCAACACACCTGTTCTCTCCACTCCTCTGCAGTCACATGACCCAGCAGGTAGATTAAAAACCTCAAAAGAGACACTGTCTGCCGCTGTGCTCAGAAGCTGAATTGGAGCTTTGTGGGTTTTGTTGTCGACAGAGCGTCTCCTTGCCGTGCAGACATACAGAAGCAGGTACGCACCTCTGACTCCTCTTTGCTACAAAAGCAGCTGAGTTATATTTACAAAGACTCTGCATTCAGCCCAGTACTGTAAGCACATCTGCTGTTTACAGCTAATTTTTAAGGCTAAGGTAGCACTGCATTGTAACTAATTAGTTTTTCCTTTCATGCACTTTTAAAGGCAAAAATCATAATTGTATTTGATGTTATAGTAACAGACTATGCTTTTACAACAGCAGATGCAAACATCACACTATGAATACAGCTCTCAGCTTCCAGATTTGACAGCCTTTGTCCTTCCACACCAGCTCCAGGGCTGTGTAACCAGGGTAACAGAGTATATACTATAATATTTTACCCAGCCTTGTAACATGCTGCAAAAAGCAGCACGCTACAGAGCATGTTAGATAAAGTGCCAGAGGAGCAGCTGTTCTGTCTCTCACTCCCACAGGCTAAAGTAAGAGTCCTGTGACTGATAACTGCATCGTAACTGCACAGAACCACTGTTGACTCAAGGATCCTGATCACAATCAACAGTATTTCTATTAGCCATTTTATTGCTTTTAAAAGTTGCATTTAAAAAATAATGTAGTGACCGCAAGTTCCAAACCGAGGACCTCGCTCAACGAGAGCGGGAACAGGCGGTGGAACTTCACCGTCCCCGCCTCAGTTTTCCATACCAGTCCGAGGGTTCGCTGAAGCTTTGACAGATGATTTCAGTCTGTCTGAGGATTTGAACCGGCATCCTCTCTGTCACTTCTCAGTCAAAAACCTGAACTTGTACATTATATTATTTACAGTATACATTGTACAGTGAAGTTTGTCATGAACCTTCATGTTAACTTACAATGAACTTACAATGAAAGGAACAGGCTTTGTTTGGCTTGCAAATCATTTTTTATACACAGGTTCAGGACTGATATATGTAGTGAGCCATTTGCATATGTACATGAAAGAAGATTTACTTAAATTCCAAATCATTTGTAAATGTCAGTGTTTCATTTGATAAGTCATAAGTTTTTAACATCTAGTCTCTTTGGTGTAGGATGCAGTTGGTGAGCACTTTGGGGCTTTTTTTGACCTTGCTGCATCTTTCCACCTCACTGCTGCTGGGAGCCTTCAACATCAGATCCTTTGGGGACACCAAAGTCTCCAACACCACTCTGATGAATATCATCAGCACGGTTTGGAACATTTTGTGTCTTTTTTTTTTTTTTAAATCTTATTCTGTTTATTTGTGTGCAAATGTACAATCACACGCACATTTAAAGATATTGGTGTAACTGGAAGTGAAAAGTTCCCTCCTTCTGCATTTATTTCACTTCTTCATTTTGATGCACTTCAGCTCCAAGTTTGGCTGTTTCTCTATATTTTAAACACCAATTTCAGCAAATAAAATGTAATTTAAAAACTTTCTTGACAGTTTCAGCTTTTTTACTGTTCAGTTTTTTTTTTTTCTTTTTAACCCTGTTTGCTCAGCAAATTATGGTTTAGGTATTTTAAGCATTTTTCGGCATTTCAGCTCCAGTCTGCATTTTCTGCAGGAAATGCTTTTTCTAGTGATTTCGTGAATTTCTTCACAAAAATTTTAACCATCAGAGGAAAAACGTATTCATGACCATCTCAACAATCAGCTGCTTTCAGCACTGCTGGTATTTGTTTAAAAACTCTCTCCAGTTTCATTTTGGAGTTAACTTCAATAGTTACTTCCTCCAAACCATCAACATGTCTATTGGCTGTGTACCACAGGCTTTTAAGGTGGCAGTAATTAAACCATTACTTAAAAAGTCATCACTTGACCCAACTGTCTGAGTTAATTATAGGCCAATCTTTGACCTTCTTTCCTCTAAAAAAAAATCCTTGAAACTGATCATCTGCAGAGGAACGGTTTGTTTGAAGAGTTTCAGTCAGCTTTCATCACAGTACAGAAACAGCATTAGTGAAGGTTTCAGATGATCTTCTTACAGCCTCTGACAGTGGGTAAACAGCACTGCCCCTCGAAGGAGCAGCTGCTGCAAATAATTCAGCCTTTACATTCACAGGTGTTCCAATCACTTCCAAGGCCACAGGTTTATAAAACCCAGCACCTAGGCATGCAGACTGCTTCTACAAACTCTTTGTGAAAAAATGGGTCGCTCTCAGGATCTCAGGGAATTCCAGTGTGATACCCTGATAGGATGCCACCTGTGCAACAAATCCACTTGTAAAATTTCTTCACTGCTACATGTTCCATAGTCAGCTGTTAGCATTATCACAGCGACTCCACTTTTGGCGCGTTGGTCTACTGTAGGGGTGTGATTCTTGCTTTGGGTGTGAGAGTTCATGCGTTCAAATTTCAGACAAGCCCATGCATTTAATGGTGGTGTTTGTATAGTCTCTATAAAGATGGAAGCTGTTGTACAGTCATTCAGGTCGTGTTTGAGCCACACATCTACTACTGTAGGTCTGTACTCATTCAGTGACTGTTTTACCCCTGCTCCTGGCAGCTGCAATTCCAATATTCCCTAAACACTTCATATAGAGGCAACTACGAAATATAAGAAGAACTTCCCAAAATAAAAAACTCACCCAGATGACTTCTTTCTCACTGAAACCTGTGAAGGTCATGATTGTAAATAAGAACTGGTTCTCAAACAGATACTGTAAGTGGGCAGCATGATGGTGTGGTGGTTAGCACTGTTTCCTCACAGCTAGAGGGTCTGGGTTTGAATCCACCTTGGCCCGGGCCAAGTTTGCATGTTCTCCTCATGTTTGTGTGGGTTTTCTACAGGTACTCCAGTTTCCTCCCACAGTCCAAAGACATGCAGTTACTGAGGTTAGGTTAATTGGTGATACTAAATTGCCCACAGGTGTGAATGGTTGTCTGTGTTGGCCCTGTGACAGGCTGCTGATGTGTCTCCATGACAGCTGGGACAGGCTCCTGCAACCCTGAATAGGATAAGCAGATGATGGAAAATAAAGGTTAAAAAACAAACACACATACAGTGGTTCCTCAACTTCTTACTAGGGTAGATATAGCATTATATTATCCAGGTGACCCCCCCTTAACATTATACATTATTTTCCATTTTCTTTCACAATCCAGTTACAGTATTTCTGAATTGCTTTTACACATTTTCCGAGTCCACCACCCATTTTCCTAAAACCATATACACAAATTTCCCCAAACCCCAGACTTTCTTGTCAAAATCAAAGCATCACTGCAAAAAGCAGTTACCTGTGTGCAAAACCAAACACTGTGGGCAGATCACACACACACACAGCAAGTAATAAATCTATTCACAAAGAACATCTGTTACACACCACATCTAATAATTTACAGTATTTTGCAATCGCTAAAACACTAAACCCCGTTCCCTAAATCAAATCCACAGTGGCCTAAATGAACTTCTCAAATCACGCTCTCTTCTGGCCAAAACATGAGCACAGTTCTGGCATTTAGATGCAACTCAATCACTCTTTTTTTCTGAAACAGCAGACACATTCTCAGTCACTAAACACACTTCACACGTGTGTTGCTAAACCTGAAGCACTGGCAGCAGAATGCGAACACAACTCCAACACCTCCGTCAGCTGTTACACACAGCAACTCAAAATTGAACACACATTTGTCCAATGATGTGAGCAAACCCACTGGGCAGGATAAAAGTCAGTTTAGTGTGTCTGTGGCACGTGTGCATCTACAATGGGCAGACACATACAGAGAGGCAGAGGAGGAAGAGGACGAGGACCACTGAGAAAACAAACCATGTTCTTGTCCATGGGATGATAATGAGGGAAGCAGGACAAAGGGTAAAACCCAATCTGAGCAGATTCCATGTGGTAGCATCATCAGGACATTCACTGTTCCATGCTGTACAACATCTGACACACAGTATGCCACACTGCAAGTACACACTTACAGTACAATGTCCAAAGTGCACTCCCCCTTTCCCAGAATTGAACACATGACCACATGCAGGTGGCAGGGACGCCCTTTTCACGCATCATGTGGGAGTCCCTGGCCAGCGGGCTGGCAATGTCACCCAATGCAGCCATTGGTAACTGGGAGGGGGGGGGGGGGGGGGGTGTCCTCCACCGTCATGCTAGCCTGGAGCCATACAACACTGGACATCTCCTCACAGTCCTGGGTGGTCTACATGATCGCATGGCTGTGCGTGAACAGCTGGATCAGCAAGCAGTGCCTCCTGTATATGTCATTGTTCCTGCAGAAAATGCAATGTGAATGCTGAATATCTAAAACACTAATTTGTTCCAATCCAAAGGCAACAGTTTGGGTTTGTTTAGCAGTCACTGCAGGGTTTGTTGATGGCATTTATATTTATTTTGCAGATTGTCCACCGCTATGACATCATTCTGATCCAGGAGGTCAGGGACAGTGATCTCTCAGCAACCAAAAAACTCATGGAGCATGTCAACAAGTGAGACTGACTACACGCCTAACACAGAACATAGAGAGTAACATTAAGCATGGAATGCAAAAATATGGAAACATTTCATACAAGTTTGGTTTGAAGTATATAAACTATGTTTTCCGCAGAGATTCTCCTCAGTTTAAATACATCGTCAGCGAGCCCCTTGGTCAGAGCACCTACAAGGAGAGATATCTCTTCCTTTACAGGTACACCAAGAAGGAAAACAAGTCTAAATCTCTACCCTACACCCAGAAAAATAAAAGTGCCACCTGCAACCAAAAATGGTTATTTGGAGTGATTCAAGCATTTTAATTTTAAAGATCCTATTAGCAAGTTCTTTAATCAACAATTTCTACAAATGGTTCCTAAAAACAAAAATGATCCATTCAGATTGCCCAGAGTCAGAGACTTCGAGGGTTGAAGAAACCCACATGCCACAAACAACCATCCAAAACAACTTAATAAAAAAAAAATATATATATTTTCAACCCAGCTGTTTCACTAAAAAAATCAATAAATGTTTGATCAGTTTGAACATCCTCCTGCACATATTTCTGCTCTGGGAGGCACATGAAGCATTATTTTTAATTTTTAGGTAATTATATATCAATTATATATAAATGCTTTTTCCACAATGGACTCTTTTCCCCACTTGATCATTATGATACAGCAGCCATTGTGTTTCATCATTAAATTAGGCAAAATAACAAATTACTCATTTTATAGGAGGCATTTTCTGGCATAAAATACATACATATATATATATATATATATATATATATATATATATATATATATATATATATATATATATATATATATATATATATATATATATATACATACACACATTATATTTTTCATTTAGAATTCAGAAGAACTAATTTCTTAAAATTAAATTTGTCCCGAGACACAACTTGATGTATTTAGAAATAGAAAGTACTCACTGACTGCAAAGGAACAGGTGGTGATGTGGTATATGTTCTCCACAGAGAGGACACAGTGTCTGTGGCAAAAAACTACACCTATGAGGATGGCCCTGAGGAATCTGGGGAAGACAGCTTTAACAGGGAGCCATTCATTGTCATGTTCTCCTCCAAATATAGTGGTATGCTTTGGTACTGCTGATGATGTGGATTTCCTTAAACAGTTGTATAGGATACGGTCCTGGTTTAGTCACCAGGATTAGGATTTATGTCAGCTGTGCAGTGCAGGGTTATCCTGGCAGTCAGCGACACTCTCCTTTATTCCCTCCTCTCCCTCCTAGCTGTGAAGAGCTTCACTCTGATCCCCCAGCACACTTCTCCAGACTTCGCTGTGCAGGAACTAAATGCTCTCTATGATGTGGTGGCCGATGTCCGCAATCGCTGGAAAACCAATGTAAATACACCCTACAAGTAAAAGTTTGCTATTTGGTGGATTTGTGTAAAAAAAAAAACACACAGTTGAGGTTAAAAACATCACACGACTCTCCCCTGCAGGACATTGTGCTGCTAGGTGACTTCAATGCAGGTTGTAATTATGTATCCGGGTCTGACTGGCAGCAGATCCGCATCTTCACTGACAAGAGTTTCCACTGGCTGATCACCGATGAGGCCGACACCACAGTGACACACACTAACTGCCCTTATGACAGGTACACACAGACTGTGAGGGAGGGCATTCGAACATGTGCACACAGACTCTAAATTCCACTCATCTTTCTGTATTTGCAGGATTGTGGTTACCACTGACATGATGAATGGAGTGGTGAAAGGCAGCGCTGAGGTGTACAACTACATGACAGAGCTGAATCTCAAGCAGGATCTGGTAACAGCTGAATTTTAATCCTTCTCTCGAATAGAATTAATTTAAACTGAAAAGGACACCCTGCTTTATAAAAAGTCAACATTAGGTTGTATTCAATGCAACTGAGGCCATAAACACACAACACCATGTTCACAACCTGCCAAAACGACATGGACTCCATGAGACCCCTGAAGGTGTTATCAACAGATCCTTAAAGTGCTGTAAGCTGTGAGGTGGGGTCTCTCATGGTTCTGACCTGTTTGTCCAGCACATCCCACAAATACTCGATTGGACAGAGATCTGAGGAATTTGGAGGCCAAGACAACACCTCAAACTCGTTGTGCTCCTCAAACCATTCCTGAACCATTTTTGCTTTGTGGCAGGGAGCATTATCCTGCTGAAAGAGGCCACAGCCGTGGCCATGGACACCATGGTCTTGCAGCTATGCAGCCACATACACAACACACTGTGCTGTGCTGCACTGTGTTTTGTGACACTTGTCTGTCAGAACCAGCATGAACTTTTTCAGCAAGTTGAGCTGCAGTAGCTTGTCTGTTGGATCAGACCACATGATCAACCTTCACTTCCCACGTGGATCAATGAGCCTTGCCGCCCATGACCCTGTCGCTGGTTCACCACTGTTCCTTCCTTGGACCACTTTTGATAGATACTGCAAATAGCTGCAGTTTTGGAGATGCTCTGACCCTGTCGTCAAGCCACCACAATTTGGCCCTCATCAAACTTGCTCAAATCCCAATTTTTTCTGCTTCTAACATCAACTTTAAGGACAAAATGTTAAATTCCACCCACTGACAGGTGCTGTGATGAAGAGGTAATCAGTGGTATTCACTTCACCAGTCAGTGGTCGTAATTTTACGCTTTTTTTTTTTTTTTTTTTTTAACATAATCCTTCCATTTTCACTTCTGGCTCCAAAGTATTTGTACAACTGACTGATTAGCAATTTCACAGCCAGGTCTGATCCTTCATCATTTAATGGCAAGTTAAGTAATCAGTTGGTAGCTGTCTGGCCTGGAAGACCACTGAAAACAACTTGGTAAAAATGGCTGTAGTAAGGACCACAGAGACACTGATGAAAAGAGATTTGTAGCTGCTGTAACAAACAAAAGCACTTGTACAGTGTCTATTGCTGTGATGCTGCTACCAGACACACTGAGTTTTTCAGCACATAATAAAACAGTGCACAAGAAATTTTTTTTTTTTTTTATGTAGAAGCTGAATCCATCTGTGGCAGCAAACTGCGAGCCACTGAAAGAATGATTTCTCTCTCTCTCTGTCAGGCGCTGGCTGTAAGTGACCACTTCCCTGTGGAGGTGAAGCTGATTGGTCAGCCTCCTGCTGCTTGAATCGTGACTTCCACAAGCTTTCCACACATCACGCTCAATCTGCAGTCAGCGTAAGGATCATTTAGTTGGAGGACTATTGTCAACCATGGCTTCATGAAATGCAAACACACAATAAAGCTGCTAAAAATGTCACAGCAAGCCTGCATCTTGGAACTGGGATTTAAAAAAATAGTTCAGTTTGTTTGATTGTAGTAGAGGATCTTTGTGTGAAACACATTTACTAAGAGCCTTTTTAATGTGGAAATCAGCCTTCTGAGTAATATTATACAGTAGGGTAATGTTGCTTACACCGTTTTTCCTTTTTTATGTTTTGAGCATCGCTAATGAAAGTTCAGCGACTGTAGCTTCCCACTGTATAAAAAGAGCAATTAATGAGTGTCAGATAAATGAGGTCAAATTTCCACCCTTGCATCTGCCCGTTTTGCTGCTATTCCCTGATCCAAATCACTGTGAGGTTTCCTGCTGCACAGACCCAGTTCACGAGAGCTCTTCGAGGTCCAGATGCTCATGATACCACAGTGTCTCTGAGCTGAAATCACAAGCATTTCCTTCTTGCT
This sequence comes from Archocentrus centrarchus, assembly GCF_007364275.1. Lineage (NCBI taxonomy): Eukaryota > Metazoa > Chordata > Actinopteri > Cichliformes > Cichlidae > Archocentrus > Archocentrus centrarchus. Next base: position 7,688,470 of record NC_044353.1, on the reverse strand, counting down.
AAGTCAAACTGAAGAACTGCTTGGCCCTCTCTGAAATTAACAGTCTTACAATATTGTGGACCCACTGGGGAAAAAAAAAACCCCACAGATCTGTAACTGAGCAGCTCAATGTTAAAAAATTACTTTAACTCTGTTGCACTCCATAAACATTTTTTACTAATAACCACGTGACTTATACCTGTAGACTTAGTGGATGCCTCACACAGTGAAACAGTGCTAACACATTTGAGAATAAAACTATCAAATGTGTAAATACAGTTTAAAATATTAAAGGAATATAGGAGCAGATGCCCCTCCTGTCACAGACAGAGTGGAGACACTCGACAGACTGGTATCCGTTATACTGTGATGCTTGAGTGTAACCTTTGTTTTTGTCTATTGATTTTCCAAAACGTGTGCAAATGCTGACAAAGAATGAGGAACGCTTCTTATTATGACAGCAAGGTTTTTAATTCTCATAGCAAAGAGCATTTTGAAGGGTTTTATGTCGTTTTGACATCAACTGTCATTTGAAAGCAAGTAAGAAAAAACCTGAACTAAAATGATGAATGAGAACCACGTTAATGACGCATTAAATCACACAGTTTAATCCACTCATTTATGCAGATCGTTCACAGTCAAAAACAGAACACTTTGAAAAGATACATAAATTTGTCACAGAGACGACAAAGGCTTTGCCACCGTTGGCTTTTTAGAGTGCAGGGACAGGCACGTTAGTGATGGAGACCTTTCTGTGGCAACAATTAGCTGTTTGCTCAGGTAACCATACTGTAGGTAATGCTGTGTGACAGACGTAGCTCCGCAGGCTGCCCGAGTGTACAGCTATTTTGTAACTTTTCACTGATTTATTTTTGATTTTATTTTATTTTTTTTAAATCTTAGGGTGTAAATGCTAGGTGTTTGTTTCCTGAAAGTGGAGCTTGCTCAATGCTTAATGTCAGATCATCCTGTGTTCTGGTTAAACTAGTGCCACAAAGCTCCTGTAATGTGTGCGTGTGTTAGCGTTTCCCTCTAAGCCTTTCTCTTTTTAAGCATCTCCAGATACACTCCCAGCGACTTCTGAATAGAGTCTTTGCTGATGAACTTGACAAAGTTCTTGACATCGTCCTCTCTGTTGGACATCAGCTTGTCGATGGTCGGCTTCCTTATCATGGACTTTGTGATCTGTCTGGCGTGGTCTGCAGATTGAATAAATGAACATGTAAGGAGCTTCTTTACATTCACTGTGCAATATGATACACATGTTATTAGTTATTGTAGAAATACTCAGAGCCGCTGCAAGTACGGACAATTAACAAGCACTTAATTGCAGTCAGTGGCAGATTTTGTTGACTTTTTAGACCTTTGGAATTAAACAATAGTGTTGACATATTTGTGTAACACAATATATATATATATTTTTAAATGTGGGAAAGTGACATTTCAGGGCTGTGCCTCTGGAGTCTCTAACATGGATGATTTGTCAACTTAAAGCTTCCATTCTGCTCCAAGTTAGGATTTCTAACATTAACGGTACCTGTTAAACTGCAGAGGTGGGAGAACTATTCAAAAAACAAAAATATCCTGATGAAATGTTATGACTTCATACTGTTTCACATTCAGATGTTCATTTTCTTTCACTCATGTGAACCAGTTACTGCAGGCGGGATGATTAATGGCTGCATGTGCTCTCAGTCACATCCCTCATCTACATCCTTTTACCAAGTGCTAGAATCTACTAGATACCACGGTGTAGCTGCTCATGCACTCGTAGATGAACGCTTCTGAGGTATGAGGTTACAGCTTCCTAGCTTTTGGTCACCTTAAAATAAATGTGCACTGACAGAACAACAACACTGAGCAAATGACAAATGATCATTTTAAAAAACTTAATGTTACATTCTATCATTTTTTTCTACCCTTCTTAGAAATACCACCTGCACATTAGTATTAACCTGACATACACATGAAAACAGTATCCAACCATAGAACAAGGTAAAGATGACAACTAGAACTAGACAGGACAGTTATGCAGTATACCTGGGATGGCCAACCACTTAGTCATGGCCTCTGTGGCTGTAGTGAGGACCTGGTCTTCAGGCACCAGCTGGTCCACCATTCCTATCTTCAGGGCCTCTGCAGGGCTGTAGAGCAGCCCCAACTCTAGGGCCATCTCTGTGGTCCGATGGCCCACTGTGTTCATCAAAGTGTCCTTAAACCTGCAGGAGGAATCGTTTTACAACTCCAAAACAGCTTCTCTGGAAAGCTCTCTGTATCCGGTCATGTTACTAATTAACTGGTTGTCAGACGCCTCACCAGGTGTTTTTTTTTTTAGTATCACACACCTTTGCCACTCTTGCTTCCTCACATGCCACTTTCACCAATCTCAAAATGAGCACGCATTTACCACGCGTGTATTTCATGTGTTGTCTGTGTACTACAGTAAAATCCAAGCTTTCAATTATTTGCTAATCATTGCAACCTTTTCACAGTATTCACTTTTAAAAAGCGTCGGTCCTAATTTCTTACCAAAAAGGTGCTACAATGCCGAGCTGTGTCTCATTGAGCCCGATGCTGTAACGAGGGTTATCTGCCATTATTCTATAATCACACGTCATAGCCATCAGACAGCCTCCTGCAGGACTGGAACCCTGGGGGAAGAAGAGCAATGAGAGGGACTTATTTCAGTGTGTTCCCCCCAAACTGCACCGGTCTGTCCCCGTGTGAGGTACGGTCAGTGTGGGGGTAGGCCGTGGGGTTGCGCTACACCTACATTGATTGCTGCTATAGTGACCAGGTTAGAGCCATAGAATTTCAGCCACATCTCTTGTACAGCTTTCCAGAACTCCCCGCAGTGCTCCGGACTCTTCCCATACATCTCCAAGATGTCCAGCCCGGCTGAGAAAACCTTGGGCTGGTTCTGGATTAAGACAAAAACAGCACAGCAACACACTCTGGATACACTGTCAATATACTGTACAACACCATGTTCACAAACTTCAAACACACTCCAGCTGTCAGAGTGCAAATCACACTGATTAACTACACTGTAACACAAATGTAACTCCTTCTGCACAATGCTGCTTTAACCAGGGAAGTTTCACCGTACTGAGGTGATGATGAGGCCTCTGCAGCTCTTATCCATCTCCAGCTTCTCCAGAGCGATGCAGATATCGGTGAGAAGCTCTAAATTAAGGCTGTTGACCGGAGGACTCTGCATGCGCATCACTGCCACGCCTGCAGAGACACAGACACTGCAGTCATCGCTACATCAGTAAGACTTTGATGGAGATTTGGCTTGCTTTGTGTTTCCTGATGATTAGCCTCAGGCCTCAGAGAGAGAAAAGACAAACACCCCAAGCATTTACCAACCTGCTGCACTTTGCATCCAACTAATGAACTCAGTGGGGTGAGGCAGTATTGATTTGTATGGGTGTATCTAATGGGTTGACTGGTTTAGCTGCTTTATGTGGATTAACATTTTAACTAGGAGACACTATGAGAAAAGCTCCACCGTCTTGTAGGCCAAGACGATGGAGTTGGAGTCAGGAGAAGCACGTGTGGTCGGGCTTTGAGGAAGTACTGACAAAGTGCTCACCTGTGCTCTGGTCAAAATCTACTTTGACCTGCTGTGAGGTGGAGCTGTTCCTCCCCTGAGCAACAAGGACAGGAGCCACACGAGCAGTGCCATGATTGCTGCAGGAGGACAGCTGGGACAGAAGAACTGCACAGAAACACAAAGACACACAGTGTCAATGAAAGCAGCACATACACATGAAAAAGATCCCCAATCAGCAAATTCAGAAGACACAATGAAAGTGAAGGCCAGTTACAAACATACTGCACCATATTCTTACTCAAACTGTCTTTGTTGGTAATAGTTTGGTTATAATAGTCTTAGAAATACATAAATATGCCTGTAGCTGTGTATATGCTCCACTCGCCTTTAGTTTTTAGAGAACATGAAAGCTATCAAAGAGATGTGTTAAAAATCTTGTAGAAGTTGATAATAAAAATGAGACTTGTTTTGATACAGAACTTTTAAAACCTACTTTATTGTTATGATTTTAGCGCTGAAATATAAAACACATTGCATTAAAAAACAAACACAAAGCGATTACAAATGTATTTATCCCAGCAAAGGTGAATTAGCCCCAAAAAGCCTTTTAAAAACCTTTTGGCTTTTGGAGTATAGATCGCTGAAGTGCACATAAGGCAGTGATATCTGCATATGATGTAGGTGCGCAAATTATCGCTTCTCTCCGAGGCGCAGCTGACGTGACCTGCGGTGGTGCCACTTCAGGAGGTTTGTCCTATGACCTCTGCTCCAGTTTCTGCAGCCAACACTCAGCAGCTGTTTTTAGGAAATAAAGCCGCAAACAATTAAACTGCCTCCCCGCAGATGCTCCAAACTTACCTGTTAAACCCCGCTTGCTTCTCAAACCTGCCCTCAAAGCCATTTTCGTCGCTGAAGAACTACTGCCGCGTCTTCTTCTTTGACGCGTTTCTGCTCTTCTTCACGGGGTTTTATATGCCGGGCTTTGACTTTGGTTGCGTTATGATCCAATAGCGCCATCTACTGAGCGGCTGGCAATTTCCTATTTGTCCTTTATACTCCTGTCAGAGAATCTCCTCCTCCTCAGTCTTCTTTTCTTTCTTTTCTTTTCTTTTCTTTTCTTTTCTTTTCTTTTCTTTTCTTTTCTTTTCTTTTCTTTCTTTTCTTTTCTTTTCTTTTCTTTTCTTTTCTTTTCTTTTCTTTTCACATATACAGTTCTGTACAAAAGTCTTAAGCCACCCCTCATTTCTTTAAATTTTGTCAGGAAAATTGGAAATAGTTGCAGCTCCTGAATTAAACATGTGCAAACAAACATGGAAATAAAGTATACCAGGCAAAAAGAGAGCTTTTGCAATTCTAATGAGCTTGAAAGTCAGTATTAGTTGTGACCTCCTTTATTCTTCAGCACAGTCTGAACTCTCTGAGGCAGCTTTCTGTAATTTCTTTAAGTAGTTTTCAGGAAAGGTTCTCCAGGATTCTTGAAGGACATTCAAAGCTCTTCTTTGGATGTTTCTGCCTTTTGTTCTGTTCTCTGTCAGGATGATCCCACACTGCTTCAATAATGTTGAGGTCTGGGTTCTAGGGAGGCCAATCCATGACTGATGGTGTTCACTTGTGTGTTTTTTTTTCTATACAGGTATGATTTTACTGCATTGACGGTGTGTTTGGGATCATTGTCAAGCTGAAAAATGAAGCTTCTGCCCGTTAGACCCTTTCTGATGGTACTGCATGTTGGATCGATCTTTGACTGTACTGTTTTGTGTTCATAATTCCATCAGTTATGAGAAGATCTCAACCACCACAGGCTGTAATGCAGTTCCAAACCATGACAGGGCCTCCACTGTGTTTTACAGATGCCTGCAGACACTCACTGTTGCACCTCTCTCCTGACCACTGTACATATTAATGAGAATTTGATTGAAAAATTTCAGATTTGGATCCATCACTCATCACACCTGCTGTCACTGATGTTCACTCCAGTTCTTGTGTAATGTGTCCTCAGCCTTTTCTCCCTGTTTCCCTTCATTAAGAATGGCTTCTTGACAGCCACCCTTCCACTGAGAACAGTAGATGGATCAGCTAAAGGTCCAGATGCATCTCTCAGGTCCTTCATCAGGTCTTTGCTTTTTTTCTATTTCTTAAGGATATGACTTTCAGATACTGTTTATCTGCTGTAGGCAGTTTTTTTAGGCCTGCCACTCCTTTTTTGTTCTCCATTTGTCCAGTTTCCTCAATTTGTTTAAGGACACACAACACTCTATGCTGAGGTATGCTAAGTTTTCAGCTAATGGCTCTTGGGGATTGTCCTTGTTGGTTCAAAAATACAATTTTATATCTTTAGCATTTTTCAGAGATTCATCTAAAGAAATGGGAACTAATCATTTTTATTATTTTTGTAACATGCTGCTAGTAACAAAATGCCTAAAGATACAATTTAAAATGGGCTCTTTGCTAAGTTGTCTGTTATGTGTCGACACAACATTGATTCATCCCTTGAGTTAGGTACCTTTTTTATGCTTGAATGACTCATAGGTCAGTGCTACGTGGTTAAAAAGCAAAACAAAACCACAAAACATTCCTCTGAAAATGGTCGAGTACAAGGACCAGACTAAAGATGAGTGAAAAGGCAGCCAATGTCAAAGAAAAACTCTGAAAGACCTTCAGAAACCTGAAGAACAATTGCTCATTAAAAAATGACAGAAGGTCTAGCTCCTTGGAAGCAAAATATAAGGGAAATAAGTGGTGACTCAAGACTTTTGCACATTACTGTACATACACACAGAGTTGTGTTTCTGTGCCTTCAGGACATTACATCGACTGTTGGATTACATTTAGACCTCAACTTATCTGTAAAACAGCCATAAAATGTACAAAACCAAACAAAACCATGGCATTACATTTAATATTCAAGAAATCCATATGCTCAAATAAGTATGCTGTATCATTAACTGAACCCAGATCAGTGAATGGAGACTTTACAAACACAGTCTCAAAGGGTCTGAGACCATGTTTGTCCCTAGTTCGCATGCACACATAAAAAAAAAATAAGCCGGTGTCCTCGCAGCATTTGGTCAGCTCGGCTTTTGTGGTCACATTTTCTCGTTCTGCTGCGCCTGCTGACTGGATGATAAGAACGGTGATGTTTTAACATTAAAACCCAAATACTGTGAAATGTCAGCCAGGGCTCGATTAACACTACTGACAAGCATCGGTATGATTACTCTCAAAAAGATCTTTTCCACAGCTTCTGCTCCTGTTTAGAGGTTAGAAATACCTTCACCCATTTGGTGAACATGCACACTACTACAAGACAGTATTTTCTTCCCCTCAGATGAAGTTGGTTTTATAAATACTTCATTAAATGTTCAAAGCTGGTGGGGAGGCGTGTCCTTGTTGATGTACCTGTATGGCACCTGAGGCATTATTTGCTGCACCAATAACACTTTTTTAATACTTGGCTGCAAAAGTTGAAAACCTTCAAGTGTACCAATTTGAGTTTCTAGCAGCCCACATACACACATTGTTTACACAGTAACCACAGCACACACACACATACACGCACACACACACACACTTGATTTGCCTAAGCTTTAAGCTGATTTCTGCAGTACATGATTTAATGAAGTACAAGTACACATTGATTCTGCATATATTAAGTAGGTGAAGGTACATCTGGTATTTTCCATTACAGTTATTATATTGTTCTTCTGAAGCTATGCCTCCAAATGTGTTTCTCTCTGTCAGGGCAGGGGGGGCTATCCAAAATAAAAATAATTGCAACTCAGTGAATTTTTTAATTTTTTCCAGATCTTTGGGTGTTCACAAATGCCACATATGCATTAGATCTACACTGAGAACTACTTACTATGAAGGTGGAATGTTAAGATACTGTGCAACTTTGTCTGCATCTTTTTCTGCTCTACACACACACACACACAGGTGAAGGGGACACGCCCCTCCCCAGCTTCGGCAGCACAATGTCAGTTGATGCCAGGGGACTGGGTACTCATCAAGGATCCCAGGCAGAAGTTCTCATGACAAAGGAGACAGCAGTGAAGGTGGCATGAAAAGTCTCTTGGATCCACGCCAGCCATTGTAAGCTGACCCCAAGTCCAGAGGTTGAAGGAACGCCTCCCTCTTGTATAGGTGGCACCCATTTAGGGTAAATCGTTGGAGTCCTAGAAGTTATGAGTGTGATCACCACAACAACTAACAGCTCCCACCATTGTCCCAAAAGGGGGATGGCAGGATGGGAACATCATCTTTCACTGTGTGATGGAACATCATGTTAAAAACATTCAAAGTCATGCACTCATCTTGGGTCACACATATGTGACTCAAATAGACTTAAAGAGACAGACTGTGATAAACCACTGCTGCTATATCTGTACACCTTTAATATCTGTAACTGTGGCTAATTTTATGCAGTAGGTGAGAGCAGTTAAAAAAGTAAAACTTATTTTCGTGTCTCTGGTGAAAGTACTAGACGCCAGAACAGACCTGTTTCATGTGCCTACACTCGTGTTCCTGTTACAGGGAGACGCACAGAAGCTGAGCCAACTCAAGTGAGTTTGTTCCCCATCATACACTGTGGAGCTATCTCTTAAAGCTCAAGAACTCTTAGCATACTGATACCCTCCTATGGCACATGCGAGTCCCAGGAAGAGATAATTGTATTCTCCATGGTAGTAGAAAGGCATCTTAATAAATCTGCAATAGCCTTTTCTATCATGCAGACTCCTACTGTGACTTGTGCATTGATGATTTTCTTTAATTAAATCTGTTAAAATATTTAATATTTCATTGTGGTATTTTGGATTTGGAAATCTAATTTCCACCACAATAACTAAAGTGATATTTCTAGCTCGTATATGCACAGTGTCAAAGGGTCAGACAAGTCCAAGTTTATTCTCCAATTATTTCTACTTTATTTCGTGTTTTATATATCATCTTGATGCAGCTGACAGGTCTGAAATACAGTTTTCATTTCTAGTGGAGAAGTAACCTTGCTGAGGCACATTGAGCCTCACAGGGTTAGTAAATATCCTCAAGCCTCAACAATCTGCTTCCTAGAAACTTAAACAAGTTATTTATTGCTGTATTTGAACTATTTATCATGTTGCTGCTCTACGCAAACCTGCTAAACATCTCAGCTTCTCAGAACGCATGTGTTATACTGGGTTAAGCAGTATACACAAAAGGCTCTACTTTGGCAGCCTGTCCAGGAGACTGGAGGCAGGAGACGTAGCACTTTAACATGAAGCAAGTCTGTCCAATGTTCTGTTTTTTCTTGAATCTCCTCACCAAGATCACAGAGCAGAACAAGAACTGCAGTCTGAAGTGCAACAGTGTGGAGTTGGAATCCATCCACAGGATGAGAGATTCACTGGAGCGGCAGCTGAATTTATGGTTCAGTAATTTAGGAGCATACAGACTGGAAGAAAGAATGAAACATGCAGTGTATCACAAAAGTGAGTACACCCCTCACATTTCTGCAGATATTTAAGTAGATCTTTTCATGGGACAACACTGACAAAATGACACTTTGACACAATGAAAAGTAGTCTGTGTGCAGCTTATATAACAGTGTAAATTTATTCTTCCCTCAAAATAACTCAATATACAGCCATTAATGTCTAAACCAGTGGCAACAAAAGTGAGTACACCCCTAAGAGACTACACCCGTAAATGTCCAAATTGAGCACTGCTTGTCATTTCCCCTCCAAAATGTCACGTGACTCGTTAGTGTTACTAGGTCTCAGGTGTGCATAGGGAGCAGGTGTGTTCAGTTTTGTAGTACAGCTCTCACACTCTCTCATACTGGTCACTGAAAGTTCCAACATGGCACCTCATGGCAAAGAACTGTCTGAGGATCTTAAAAGACGAATTGTTGCTCTACATGGAGACTGTTATATAAGCTGCACACAGACTACTTTTCATTGTGTCAAAGTATCATTTTGTCAGTGTTGTCCCATGAAAAGATATACTTAAATATATGCAGACATGTAAGGGGTGTACTCACTTTTGTGATACACTGTAGTTGGTTGTGCCAGCAGAAACCAGGGAGATTTAAAAGGCTGAAGAACCAGGTCTTTAGGTCAGGTCTTTAAATATGTGCCAAAAAAGGTGGCATTTATCCACAAAACTATTAGTGAAATAGAAGAAAAGCACCTTACTAAAACTAAAACTGAACAAAATCCAGCCTTACAGCAAGCTACAACCTCTTCTATCTACTACACAGGTGCGGTCCTCGGTCATTTGACCCAGTGTTTTGTGAAGTTTTGGACTTTTCATGTTTTGTTTATTTAAATGTTCTATTCGATTCCTGGTTTGATTCATGTGTATGGTTGAGTCTTGTGTTTTTCCTTAGTGTATTTAGCCTTGTTCCTTTAGAGTTGAATTCTACCCTCCATGTTCCACCCTCTTGTGTGAAGTCTCCTGTGTTCACTCACACAGACCCACTCTCTATTTTTAAGATTAGGCTTAAAACTTTCCTTTATGATAAAGCTTATAGTTAGGGCTGGATCAGGTGACCCTGAACCATCCCTTAGTTATGCTAGTTATGCTTATACTTCACTCTGTATTTAATCATTAATTATTATTAATCTCTGTCTCTCTTCCACAGCATGTCTTTTGTCCTGTCTCTCTCCCCTCAGCCCCAACCGGTCTCAGCAGATGACTGCCCCTCCCTGAGCCTGGTTCTGCTGGAGGTTTCTTCCTGTTAAAAGGGAGTTTTTCCTTCACACTGTCGCCAAATGCTGCTCATAGGGGGTTGTTTTGATTGTTGGGTTTTCTCTGTATTATTGTAGGGTCTTTACCCACAATACAAAGTGCCTTGAGGCGACTGTTTGTTGTGATTTGGTGCTATATAAATAAAATTGAATTGAATTGAATTGAATTCATACATTTGTGTTTTCCCCAATTAGTTATCCCACTTCCTGCTTTATTTTGTTAATCGTGCTTTGCTTTTAGTTTTGCTTCCTTTGTCTCATCTGTGATTTAGTTCACCTGTGTGTAGGTCCCCCAGCTGTCTTCACTTAATTGCCTGCTGTGTGCTGTCTCCCTTTGTCTTGGATGAGAAGATGTAACAATACTTACATCGTCACAGCTGCACCTGGATGGACTCTGCAACCTGCACTGGTATGGGGGGGATCAAACCATAAACCACCAAAATAAAGAAATCTAATGTTCAAGGTAATCTTTGTTCCTGCTGCCATACTCTTGGATTATGGGTACCTATAATATAAACACTGTACATCCATAGGGGTGGCTGTGGCTTGGTTAGTAGAACAGGTCACCTACTAATCAGAAGGTTGGTGGTTCGATTCCCGGCTGCTCCAGGCTGCATGCCAAAGATACTGAACCACAAGTTGCTCTCTGACGCAAGCGTTGGAGTGTGAATGTGTGTGAATGTTAGATAATAAGCACTTAGCTTAGTTACACATGGAAGTGCGTGTATGAATGGGTGAATGCAAACATGCTCAATTAGAGTAGAAAGGCACTATATAAGAAGTAGTCCATTTACCATATGTTCATGAACAGAGTCAGAGACTACAGAAGACCACTCTTCAAATCTGCCTCACTGCCTTTGTGCCCCAGTCATTCACTGCTCAGGACCCAAACACAACACATTAATTACACTGATGACCAACCAAGGAAACGCAGGTGATCCACAGAAGCAAGACAGGAAAAACAATCAAAACACTGAGCTCAACAACAGAAACTCATTGTGTGATCAATAATCACACACCCCACAGCTAATGTTTGGGAACTGGGGATAGTGACAAGAGGAAAGGAGTGATCCTTTGCAATCAAAAGATCTCCCAGCAACAGAGAAAATATCCATCCTGGATTATTTACTGGGCAAAGCTGGTAACATCCCAGAAACTCTATCATATATCACCAATTAGTTAAAACATTTACATTTATATTGTAATTAAAAAGCTTAAAAATTCCAAAATGTAAAACAAAGCTAACATAATGTAAAGAAACAACTGCTGACTTTATGTTCAGAACATCTGTGTTTTGTGCTGAAGAGATATAAACTGAAATTGAACTAGAGCAGGGCTGTACTTTTGTGCACTACAAATAATACAAAAAGATAGTATGTTAATGTAACCAAGCAAGTCACTGAAAACATTTTTATTTACAATGGCAACCTGGGAAGAGGAAACCCTCTTGAAGAAATGGGGGTAGGGTTAAAAAAAGAAATATCTAAGTTAAAAATACAACAGCAGACATCTAAAAACAAACACACCAAAAAACCCACTGCTCCCTGGTGGCGAAATTTTTAGTTAAAATTTGTAGAGGGTGGTTACAAAAAGTCCTTTAAAGGGCATTATCAGCACTTCTAGATGGAGATGTACTTTAATTTCCTTCAGTTAATTTTGTGCTTATTTGATATAAAATTGCATTTTATTGACCTGCTTAAAGTTTTTGTGTATCAAGAAATGAACACATCATAGATGTTAGTTCAGTGTAAAATTACTGTGTGGCAGAAAACAATTATTTTTATTGATAAACCTGACAGCTATCAAAACAGCAGATTTCTGTTCTGCTGGCAGATGGCCCTGATCAATGATATGACTTCCTTTAAAACTCAATTATCTGTATAAGCTCCAAACGCTCATGAGACAGCTCCTTCCTTCTAGGAGTGTTTTTTTTTTTTGTTTTTTGCTGTAGGCAAAATCATGAATGAAGTCACCGAGCTCTGTCCACATGGGCATTTTTCCCCACATCTAATATGCTGACGACAAGAACCAACTGTTAACCCTCTGAGGTCTAAGGCATCATCAGTGGCAACCCCAACTCTAACCCTGACCCTAACTCTAACCCTATAAAATCATATGCATATCTCGATCTCGCAAGTCTTGCCAGTTACATAACAAAGAAAAGTTTTGGTAGTGTGCTGGTCTGGAGCATTCAGGTGTGTGTTAACACAATGCTACAGTCTTCCCAGGTAGAGAAATACAAATTCAGCAAATTCACATTAAGGTCAGACTGTGCAATGCTCAGAGAAACTGTAAAAAACCCAAGCAAAAGCTGATATGCTTTACCCATAATGTAAAGCATATTAGCACAGATCTCTCATATCAACCACCATGCACGGTGGTGGAGGGGGGATGATTTGGGTTTCTTTTACAGCCTCAGGACCTGAACACTTTGCAGTTGCTGAGTAAAGTACTCTGGAGTGAGATGGGAGGTCGTCTGTCCGACAGCTAAAGCTTGGCACAAATTGGGTTATGTGATCACACAATGATCCCGAGCACTCCAGCAAATCTAGAACAGAATGACAAAAAAAAAAAAATCAAGCTGAATCAACTTCTGTATTAAATCTGGTGCTTTACATTGGTGAACAATTGCTAGGGAGATGTAAACAAAATAGTAGGAGTTAGGTTGGGGACCACAGGTTTGTGTTAAATGAATATAAAGTAGTAAAAACTAGATTAAGAATTAAGATTAGATTAAAATGGGATTATTTCTTCCACCACTGCCTAACTGAAAAAAGCAGACATCATATCATGTTGGCAAACTTTAAGTGACATAGTGTAAAAGATGTATGTGGTGTACAGGGTGTTATAAGACATGTGTGATAGAGAGAGGTATAAGAAAGAGAGCGAGTCAAAGAGAGAGAGACAGCAGGTGTGTAAGTCACAGCCAAGGCAGACGAGATACATGAAGACACCGAGGCACATCTCAGTCAGTGAGTACATCATTTTACCTCAACTGCATGTGCTTGTTTGGATGTTCTCCATGTGGAAACACTAATATCCAGTTTTAGCTTTTTTTTCTTTTTTTTTTGAGATGTTGCAATAAAACAGTTTTTTTTTTTGTTTGTTTTTGATTTTTTTCATTGCTATAAAAACATTTTATATAGTAAATATTCTTAGGAAGGTTCAATAAAAGCTTTTATAAATAGACCATAACTGTATTAGTATTTAATATGTGTGCCCTGATGTGTGTGCATCTGTTTTCTTGATGTTTATGAAGACTGATTGTAACATTTGGAGCTAACTGTTGACGGGTGGGCAGATGACTTTCACCTTCAATTTAATTGTAAATTACACATGCAGCTGCTGGTGCTCACTTACATGACCAATGTTGTATCTTGTAAACACGTCTAAATGTGTTTTTTTCTTTTCGTCTAACTGGACAGTTCTTGCCCTCCCCTGATCACCCCCTTCAGCGTCGGCCCTTATCGAGCACCATAGGAAATCCATCAGCGTGCGTCACCTCTGCACCTTGCAACCTGAAGGACACGCTCCACTGCTTTCTCTGCTGTCACATTTCTTGTCGATGCCCACCCTCCCTTCCCTCATGGATATGATGGATGCAGACGTGGGCAGTGGCTGTGGAGAAAAAAACTGTGGCCTCACATCCGGCTTTCCGGAGGACTGCTCCAAACAGGAGTGCCACTGGGAGGAACCTATGTTTGGACTGATTGAATTAGGTGGGTAAAAACTGTAGTAAAAGTACTGATGCATGATGTCATAGAAATAAAAAACAGAAGCTACAATACATGCTTTTGTGAAAAAACAAGTTTTCATGACGCTTTTTGTCTGACTGAAGGAAACTGTGGTGTCTGTCTGTCTGTCTGTGCATGTGTAGAACAAATCAGGCAGAAACTCACATCAACTAATGACAGCAACACTGCACAACTTAAGATGACTGATTTCTGTGTGTGCTGCTGCTTCTGACTCAGTACTGAAGATTCATGCTATCTTAATCAAAAATTTTATTATTGACTAATTTACTGGAGTGTAGTTTAAACTAGAAAGGCACTAGAGAATAAACTGAGAACAGTGCCCTAGCTTGATTTTTTTTTCAAATAGTAATCACTTACTTTGCCCATACTCCACCACCCCAACGAGTTTCATGTCATACAAGCTGGCAAACCAAAAGGAGTTAAAAACATAACTCTGGTAGAGAGATAACAGTGAGTGGAAGCAGTTTTACTGCAAAGTTGGAAATGTCAATAATACAGGTTTATCCAGTACAGCCCCATATGTATTGGATTTTGGAATCTGCCCGAGAAACGGAGGGACACTGCACCCTTAACACTGGCTGTTTTTCTTTTTTCTTTTAATACAGTCAGTGATAAGGACACTAGGTTAAAAAAAACAAAAAGACTTTTCAGAGGCTTTTCCATGTGATTGACAAGTTGCTAGCCTATGAGCATACCACATTCCCAGGCAAATCCACCCCTCGCTCTCCAAGTCCAGTCTTAAAACATCGAGTTGGCAGTGGTGGAAACACTAACTTCAGGCTTCACAGTAGGATATCAGTAACCAGTGGTCGACCTCAATCTTGGTTTTGTACATGTTTTATATACAGTCCATGACACTCATAGGGTAGCAACTTGTCAATCACAAGGTTGGTCAGCCCAAAAGAATACCCTTCTTTTCCGTCCTTTTTTACTCTAACTGAAACTAACCAAGCATCATGTTGTATTAAATAAAAGTTGGTAATTGAGACCATAAACTTATGAGGAAAGTGTTTAATGAGGTTACAGATCAAGTGAGCAGGAATGTTATTTCTCACACTTTTATTTTTTAGACCTTTTTAGACCATTTTTTAGACCTGGAAACACTGACAGTATAAAAGATAAATGTAGCCACCATAATATCACCGATTGGTTTTTGAAGTCGTTAGCCAATGTCCAGAAATTTACAAAATAAACTTAATGTTTTGTTTAATACGACCAAAATTGAGTGACTGAGCTCGTAAACTGAGCAGGAAAGCATTTACCGAGGTTAAGTCTGAGGGCTGTTTTTCCACAGACTTTTTGCAGCTGCGGGTACCGCCCTCTGTTGGCTATTAAAAAGAATGCAGGTTTAAGGCACTACCACGTCGTTCAGTGTTCAGATCTGGAAGTGTCCATCTTTTATGCTAACTCTGCCTCAAAAGCAAGTCCATCTTTTATATACAGTCTATGGCTTGTATTAAGCTAAGCTAACCAGCTTCTGACTATAGGTTCAATAGAAATATATACAATGTATAATATTGTATTATCAGGCTTTTGGGAAGAGAAATCTGTGAGATGTTACGTGTTAAATACATTAGTTAACGTATTAGTGACACAACGTGATTTTCATTTTCCATTCTTGGCAAATAATGTCTACACTTCTGAAATATCTCAAATTTAGATCAGATTCAGATGATAACATATGATTATTTTTTCTTGTAGTGTGCGTGACTGTGATTTACATCCCACTGATGTTATTTGGCCTCCTGGGAAACATACTAACAATTTTGGTGGTTTGGCTGCGTCCACATATGAGAACCTCCACCTACCTCTACCTGAGCAGCATGGCTGTGAGTGATCTGCTGATACTCCTGCTGCTGCCTCTGGATTTATATAAGGTATATACTGACACAGTGCACCTTTTTTTTTTTAATGCATGCATGTTGTGGCACTGGGCAATCAGATCATGATCTTAGTTTAGCTCAAGGTTGAGTCACAGAAAATCACTCCATTGGGTGAACAAAGCAGGCATAATGGATTTGCTTCCTGTTGGTGTTTACTAGCAATGGTTTAAAGATGTTATTGCTGCCTTCCCCTCGGGGGGGACCTCTGCCTCTAAATTAAGTTTTGTTACATACAAAGCTTGTGTCACACTCAGAGTAATCTTAAATCACTCTTCCATCATAGCACAATCACTTTAAGTGTGTGGATAAATAACAAATAATATTTGTTGTTGTGTGTAAACAATTTAATCAACAATTCTTTATTTCTCAGCTTGTGATCAAATGAATGTAAATCACTTCAGTATTAGTCCTGTCAACCTTAGTTTTTAGTCACCAAACTGGTGACTAAAAACTAACATTGAGTTAAATGATAAAGGGTCGAGACGATGATGGCAGTATATAGTATTACATTGGCAGATGCTCATATTAAACATTCAGGCTCGTGTATGTACAGACTTAAAGACGGCTTCAGACTGCTCTAAACACTTGATTTCAGACAGTTTCTTTATACTCTTGGCTCTGTATGATGTCATAGAGAGCAGATATCCTTGAAATGGTCTGACGCATTCAGCGAGCCGTTCAAACCTGTTTGTGAGTGGCAGCCAATCAAATGAGCTAAAGCGATTTATTTCAGACAGGGGAAGATCTTGAGACTGCACCAATGCTCAGTATGAGATAAATAAGGATCACTGTGAACTTTATGCTTATTTAAAAAGGGGCAGTGCACATTAATTAACATGAATCCTTAAATTATTTTTGTGTATATATACCAGATTTAGCCATACAGGCTAATTTTCATCCACAGACCCTGGCAGGTTTTTTGAGTTGTACAAAGTTACTCTCACAAAGTACAGTTCAATGATGAAACTATCCAGCTAAAATGATCATAATTTTTCATTGCATTATTTTCAGCCATTTTCCTTGTAATAAAGTTGTTTTCAGAATGTTAATTTAAACTAAGCAGATGAGCTAAATGCAAATTCTGGCTTGTCCACACACTTTTGCTTATGGCAATCCTTTACAGGTTAACAAAAGGTCTAAAATGTAATCAGAGGAAAAAATAATTGTTCTGTGTCTCTAAGCTCTGGAGGCCCAGACCCTGGCCCTTAGGAGACCTTGCCTGTAAGCTGACTATGTTCCTCTCAGAGTGCTGCACCTTCTGCACCATCCTCCACATCACCTTTCTCTCCCTGGAGAGGTACCTGGCAGTCTGCTGGCCGATCACAGCCAAGACATTAGTGACACGGCGCAGAACGCGGACTATCATCGGCTGCCTCTGGCTGGGTGCAGCTGTGAGTGCTGCGCCAGTGCTGGTCATGGTTGGAGTGGAGGAAGTCGGAGGAGAGGAGCTCGGACTCATCCAATGGAAGGAAGATGGAGGGTGGACCGGCAGGGAAAGAGATCAGGGAGGTTTTATGATAGGTGGAGGAGAAAAAGAAAGTGGACACATGATGATGTTGGATGCAAGATTAGAGGAAGCAAAGTGGGGTGAAAAAGAGACAAAGGGTTGGGGGGAAAGAGTAGGTGAACTGAAATGGATTGGAGAAGAAGTGGAGGGCAAAATTGGAGAAGTAGATAATAGGCCACAAGAAGATAAAAGTGAAATGAAACATGAAAAACACACAGTTGAGGATGGGAGGGAGGGAGAAGGAAACATGGGATTTGAGGGAGAGCAGCAAAACAAAAAGGAAGACGAAGGAGGAGGAAAGGATGGCGGCACCGATGAAGCTCGTGGAGTAGAAACTGACAAGAGAGAGTGCCGCTGTACACATTTCGCCATCTCCTCTGGTCTGTTGTCGGCCATGATGATTCTGTCCAACTTGTACTTCCTGGTACCCCTCTGCATCCTGGGACTGGTGTATAGTCTGATTGGACGCACACTGTGGCTCCGCCCAAAAAGCAGTCGTCGAGACCAGAGTCACCGGAACACTGTCAAAATGCTGGGTGAGGAAACACACACACACACACACACACACACACACACACACACACACACACACACACACACACACACACACACACACACGTCATAACACATAAACTAAGTCACAGATACTAGAATGATAGCTTAAAACTTTAAACACTGGATCAACAACTAAACACAGAGCATAAACCAAGACTCAAACAGATTAACGAAGCAGCCAAAAGAAGATTCCAGAATGAAAAACATCAAACTCAAGTAATGAAACCAGCGACCATGACACAAAAGGTGCAGAGGGAGAGTGGCACCAGCTGCAGGCAGGGCTGAGGCAGGAGGAGAGGGCTCATTTGTATTTTCATAGGTCTGTGCAAAATAAATGAGGGAATAAGCAGTGCTACAAAAATAAAGAGCCAACCCTCATTTCTTTATATTTGGCTCGGAAAAGGGAAAATAGATGCAGTGATTTATTGAAACCTGTCATTTTATTCTCCAATGTTTTGGAAGCTATTTGTCTGCTTTTTGCAATATTTGTACTGTGCAGAAAAAAGTGTGTAACTAAAAACAGATAAACACATTAGTAGAAAATTATTCAAAATGAACTTTTTGCTCTACTAATAAATAATTTGAAAAAAACCCCAAAGCTTTAGACTGACTTTAAAATATGATGAGGACATCTTAGATATATATATCGCACATTTACAACAACATCAGTATCAGACACAAATCCTGAATAAAGTTGGTAAGGTTATAGCTAAATATTAAATTCAATGGATCAAACTAACTTGGAGGGAGCAGCTTTATTATATGATTAGCATGCGAACACTGGCCTCATCACTTAGAGTTAGGTATGTAACAATGTTTTAAACCTATCCTGTTTTACTCGAGAAAATCTTTATCCCAATGAAAGCTCTACTTATTGTTATACACAACCTTAATTTACTGCTGGAGTAATAGAGGGCGCTCTTGCTGTGCAACTAAAACAAGTAGTTTACAGATATATGCCTCAGCTAATTGGATAAGTGGAAGAGGATGGATGGATGGATGGATGGATGGATGATGGGAGGTTTGGTACATGATATCATATCATACCATACAAATTTAATTATTTAACCCACTTTTAAAAATCTGGAGAAGGCATTCAACCATGTCCCTCGGAGTATCCTGTGGGAGCATGGGAGTGCTGTTGGAGTATGGGGTGTCTGGCCCATTGTCATGTGCCATTTGGTCCCCATACAACCATAGCGCAATCTCACTATGGTTGTAAATTAGACTCATTTTCAGAGGGTGCTGTACTTTGCCAGGGCTACCCTTTGTCACCTATGTTCACAATTGTTGGATAGTGACTGAAAGAATAAGTTTGCAGACACAAGCAGCAGAAATGAATTTCTTTCGAAGGGTGGCTGGGCTCTCCCTTAGAGATACAGTGAGGATCTCGGTCATTTGGGAGGGGCTCAGATTAGAGGTGGTATTTCTCCACATCGAAAGGAACCAGTTGAGGTGGTTCAGCTGTCTAGCTAGAAGGCCTCCCTGGGTGAAGTGTTTTGGGCACGTCCTACCCAGGACTTACTGGCGAGATTATATTTCTTGGCTGGCTTTGGAACTACACCGTTGTTCTTCCAGATAAACTGAACTACATGGCTGAGTGAAGGAAATTTGGGCGCTTCTGCTTAAGCTGCTGCCCCTGTGACCAGCAGCAGAAAATGGATGGACGGATTTTTTTTGGTTTGTTAAGCCACTTAATGCTGACCCATAAATCAATCAAGCTTAAAAAGGGCACCTAACTCATGGGATGAATCAGTGTGATTCTACTCAAAACAGACAACTTAGCAAAGAGCCAATTTTAAAATGTATCTGTAGGCACTTTGTTACTAGCAGACTGCCACAAAAACACATAATTTGTTCCAATTTTCTTTAGTTTAATCTGTTAATCTATTAAAAATGCCAATGATAACACCGTCTGGGGGGGACAAAGAGGTTGATTCCCAAAGATTTATTAGCTGTAAACTTGGCATATCTTGACATGGTGTGCAGTGTGTTCAAGTCAAAAGAAGAAGTGGAAGGCCTAAAACAACTATCTATAGCAGATGAACAGTATCTGAGAGTCATATCTTTAAGAAACAGATAAAAATACAGCAAAGACCTGACACAGGACCTCTGAGATTCATCTAGCTCTTCAGCTGATCCATCTACTGTTCACTGAAGCCTTATCAGAAATGTTCTCAGTGGAAGGGTGGCTGTCTAGAAGCCATTCCTAAGGAAGGGAGACAGGGAAAAAAGGCTGAGGTATGCAAAATTACACAAGAACTGGACTGAAAATCAGTGGTAACAGGTCTGATGGAGTGATGAATCCAAATTTGAAATTTTTGGTTCAAATTGTAACCAATATGCATGGAGAAGGTCACGAGAGTGGTGCCACAGTGAGTGTCTGCAGCTTTGTCATGGTGTGGGGCTGCATTTCAGCCAGTGGTACTGGAGATCTTGACAAACCTGATGGAATTATGAACACAGAAAAGTACCATCAGATTTTGATCCACCATACAGTACCATCTGAAAAGCATGTGATGGATAAAGCTTAACTTTTCAGCATGAAAATGATCCCAAACACATGGCCAATGCAGTAAAAGCATACCTGGATAGAAAAACACACAGTGGAACACTATCAGTCATGGATTGGCCTCCCCAGAGCCCAGACTTCAACATTATTGAAGCATCCAAAGAAGAGCTTTGAATGTCCTTCAAGAAGCCTGGAGAACTATTCCCCAAGACTGCTTAAAGAAATGACCAGAAAGCTGCCTCAGAGAGTTCAGACTGTATTGAAGAATAACTTTGGTCACACCAAATATTGACTTTCAAGTTTGTACATGTAACTATATTTACATGTGCTTGCACACATTTCAATAAATTGCTGCACCCATTTCCCATATTCCTGACAAAATATAAAGAAATGAGGGGTGGCTCTAGACTTTTCCATGGGACAGTATGTGCTGTGATTGGCCAGGATTGATCTGAAACTTTGGTGGTTCTGACTTAATGTTGTTCTCTTTTTTCTCCCCTCTTTCTGTTCTCCCCATGCTGCAGGAGTGATAGTCTTGGCGTTTGTCTTATGCTGGCTGCCCTTCCATGTTGGACGGACTATATTTTCTCTTTCTCTGGGTGCTGGAACCGAGAGACAGGAAACATACCTGGAAAATAACTCCCAGTCAGACACTACCACACATCCTGATATCAGCATGGAAAGCAGAGATGTCAACATACATGCCATTACTAAACTGCCTAGCCACTCAGACTCAGACATGAACTTCTCTGAGACCTTATCCAAGGCTGGAAAAATGCCTGCACACACTCTCACAGAGAGAGATGAAAGATTCTGTGACATCTGTGCCAAGACCAAAGTGAAAATAGCCACACACACTTATGATATGGGTACAGACAAACACTTGCACTCTCATATGATGTCACACACAAAAGGGAAACATGAAAAGACAGACAAAAGCACACATAACGCACACACACAAAATCAGAATGTTTCAGTCCATGCTGTAAATATGCAACTAGAATTCAGTGACAACAGAAACATACACCAGCAAAGCAGCACCAACACAAATACACAAAGCATGCAAAGTAAGACGCCAATTACCATAAAGTCACAAAATGACACACCTAAAAATGCACCTCCCATCCCCACAATTGAATATTCTGCAGCATCTACGGAGACGTACAATGACCACACATACAATGACACACACTTCAGTAACACATACTCGCCCCCGGATACACACTTGTACTTTTTATACTATCTGTCTCAGTATTTTAATCTTGTGTCCTCCGTGCTCTTCTACCTCAGTGCCGCTGTCAATCCTTTATTGTACAACCTAATGTCTGCCAGATACAGACACGCTGTGCACAGCCTCATACACACACAATCCCACACACAGGCTCGTCGCCTGCAAACACTCACGGTGCACCACTCCACAACCACTTTGTGATGGCAAAAAAAAAAAAAAAAAAGAAAAATTGCATACACAGAAATGGATGCACACACTGCAAGCAAAAAAGAGGGAACAATCAATTGAACCTTGATTTCTTTTAATTACAAAGTGGTACTGTAAAAATCTACAACCATGTAAATCAGAATACTGACATCCATTAGTATAAAACAAGTTTTAGGTATAGATAAGAAAAAGATAGATTAATGAGTTAACTGATGTTATGAAGATTTCCACTTTTAAAAAAAAACATAAGAAAATCTTAATGATTGCTTGACTATTGTTCCCATCGAGCACCGGACCTGATTTTAATGTTGTGGTGATGTCATAGATCTCCAACTCATTATAGACCACTTCTAGCACAAGCAGTTCAATTCTTCATGTAATTTATGTATAAGCAAACCATTCTCAACTGAACTTCATATACTGGGTATTTCATGAATATGTGGAATAGGCTATAAAATAATGCTTAGGCTAAAACACATTCCAGTTTTAGTTTAAGCATTATTACATGGCCTCTTTGTTTCTCTTTCACGCGCACACACAATCTATGCACAATGAAAAAATATAAAATCTTTTACTAATTTGTCTAAAAGTGAGCTATGTTAATTTGGTGAGCCTTTGGGCTGGATGAGAGTTTTCATATTCAGAATCTGTCCAGCTAACTATGGCCAAGGTCCTTATATTTTGACTCAGAAGACATCATGGAACACCTCCAGGCACTTATTTGGGCTTTTTTTTTTTTTTTTGTAAGTAAAGCGTTTTTTGGAAGGGGGGCTTATTTACAAGGGGTTTACCACAGGAGCTGGATCCACATATTTGATTAAGCACAGACTTTTGGTTTAGGCTGCCTAAACCCTAACCCTAATCTTAGATGGGTCACCAGTGACCTGGTGGATGTTAAAAGGTTAAAACCCAATTTTCCTTGGAACATTTATTGCTACTGTAACACCATCTTTGCTGTTGTGGAATAATCAACAATAGTTCAATTTAGGTATATTTTAGGGTCATGTCTCTCTTTCAATATCTCTGTTAGACTAATCAATTAATAATGATAGGTTTTCACCTCCTTTTTTCTGCCATCAGTAATAATTATATTTGACTGTTTCCATTTGCTGTAAAAAGACTTACGTCCATTTTTATTAAATGTAATAAACATGTCAATGTAATTTATGTTCCTCCACTTGTAAATTAAATTCCTGTCATTGTGTGTCACATGATGAGTTTATTTGCTTATTTGGTGAGACTGTGGACTACATAGTACCTAATGATTCATATATAAACAATGCATGCACTATATTGTCTCAGTGGCAGAATAGTTCATTCAAGAACTGAAGTGGCAATAAGAAGTTACAAGTCTGAGATACCACCCACCATGTGTGCATGTGTTTTTGTTGCTAATGTTTGTCTTTGAAACAAATATAACCTGGTTTTAGGCTAAACTAGCCTCTGTGGATCTTAAATGATCCACTGTGGCTCATTTAAACCCACGGTGGGCAATTAATTTTCCCAAAGGGCCTCTGGGACTGTTATTGGTACCAATAAGCTGAACTCAATTCTGCTTTGACATCACCTTTATCTATTTATAAAACTGCTACTGGTAAAATATGGAGTGATGAAAATGTGAAACAGGCATTGTAAAAATGCCAACATGTTATCACTATTATATCAACATTCCCCAAAGCTATTGTGAATAAAATGTGCATGTTTTTGTTGGAGGTGGAAATGCAAAAGACAGTGGAGAGGTGATCATCACAGATCTGGATTTGCTAAACTTCATCACTGAGAGCATTTGTTCGCATATTAAAGTAGAGCTAAAGAGAGCCAACAGCAGCGTCTTCTTATGTATGGAATGTTCTCCTCTTTGAGAGAAGAATAAAAATCCAGCAGTGATCCTGACTTGAGATGCTCTGACAGTAGTCAGGACTTCAGCTCTCGACCAGAGCCAAAGAGAAAAACTGAAAATTATCCACTTCATTTTTAAACTGAAGCTCCAGATTTCTTGCAATGTTGTCAATCTGTCTTTGTAGATTCTCAAATGCTTCTTTTTTTTCTCAGGGCTCATTGGTGCAGCAGAGTTGATAGGCCCCCATTAGAGAACGGCTCACTGTTATTCTGTGATTTTGTGGGAAATCACAAAGCTGGTCTTGACTGCTCCATCCCTTGATATGTACAGCTTGATGTCCTTGTTATTTTTGCAGTTTTGCTAACAAAAGTTCAGATGTCAAATCATACTTAGTCCAGGTCTTGTTAAAAGCTCTAGATTCTGCACCAGTCTTTGTTTTTTGAATGTGAGCTGACATCTTGTGACATTTGGGGATAGCAAACTCCGATCTCTCAGAAATGTTTGTTCCAAGGTATCTACAGTGAAGCTGCATTCAGTTGCACACAAGTCAGGACATGAATTTTAAAAAAAATGGTTGCCTTCAAAATAAAAGCACCAAAGCTGTATTGTGATTTCCCACAAAATTGCAAAAAAACTCAACTCTTTGATGGGGAGTTTATCAAAGAGTGCTTTGTAGCTGAAATGGGACAAACTGTGTGATGGATACTTATTGATGTTTGAACAGTCAAAGGGCCGCATGTGGCCCCATATAGCATTTATTTGCTATTCCTATTGCGTTGGTCTACAAAGCCTAATATCTAATAGCATTTTCACACACACACACACACACACACACACACACACACACACACACACACACACACACACACACACACACACACACACACACACACACACACACACACACACACACACACGGAAGAAGGCTATCATGTTGATTCATGTAGTTTCATAGAGCCTGATGTGTTTTTATGTAATATATATGACGTTTCATTTACTGCAGTGTCAGATACTGATATAAATGCCTTTGTTTGATTCACAGTTGAGGGTTTTCGCCCTCATGAAGGAGGTTATGCTTTCTCCCATGCTAGTCAATCTGCCAGCAGGAATGGATTTCTTGAAGTTTGGTGGACAGACTGGCCTTGGGCTAAGGGACAATTGATTTGATTATATCAATAATCCTGGCCATTTCTGCTATGAGATCAGGTCTTTTTTTAGAACCATGTGAGAAAGAAATTGTCTTGATTCTCAATCATATGTGCATGAAAAAATTTACAATATTATTATCACACTGGATTGACAGTGAAGCTGTTATCATGTAAAATGTATGACTGTCATTACTGTGCATTAATGATACAAGTTACATAAAAACCTGCTAATTGATTTGCATTGTCTCATGTCATCTGGTAAAAGGTGCTCTTCAAAATATATGCATAAATAAACTTACATTTTATTTATATAGCACCTCTCAAGACAAATATCACAAAGTGCCTCACAACATATCGGCAGAGCAAAACAGTTGAAAAAAAAGAGAGATAACCAAATGCAAGTCTAAAAAGGTGAGTCTTTAGCTGTTTTTAAAAGACACCACCAAATCCACAGTTCTCAAGCTCAAAGGGAGAGAGTTCCAGAGTCGGGGAGCCACTGTCGTAAATGCTCTGTTTTCTTTAGTTTTCAGCCTTGTATGACTTAAAACCAGCAGGCCCTGATCACATGACCTCAGAGACCTCATGGGGATGTATGGATGTAAGAGTTCACTGATGCAAGCTGGTGCTTGTCCATGAATAGCTCTAAAAGTCGTAACCAGAATCTTAAACTCTGAATTTAATGGGAGCCAGTGCAGCTGGATCAGCAACAGTGTGACATGAGAGTACTTGAAGACTTAGCCAGAAGCCTCGCAGCAGTATTCTGAACAACCTGGAGACGCTCCAAGGAGATTTTGCTCAGACAAGGAAACAATGCGTTACAGTAATCCAAACGTGATGAAATAAATGCATGAATAACAATCTCAAGTTCAGAGCACAATGGATCTTAATTTAGCAATATTCCTTAAATGGTAAAAACAAGAGTGAAGAAGAGATTTAACATGAACATCAATAAAGCACAGTCAAGCGTTACCCCAAGGTACCTAATGAAAGATTTGGCAAATGTGGTAAGGGGACCAAGCGTTTCCATTATCCTAGGCACAAATCTGTCAGGGGCACAAACAAGGACCTCAGTTTTTTCTTCACTAATTTGGAGAAAGTTATCATCCATCCAACTTTTGATAGAAACATGTTCAGGCTTAAAACAGACATACAACTGAACATCATCAGCATAGCAGTGATAAGATATGCCCTCAAAGGTGCTCAGGATATGCTGTAAAGCGAGCACATATTAACAAAAACAATAAGGGCTCCAAAAGAGAACTTTGTGGCACACCACAGGCAAGAGAAGTGGAATAGGACCTGAAAAGAATCGTTCAGATAGATATGGCGTGAACTACTCTAAAGCAGACCCAGTAATTCAGCCTATCAAGCAACTATGCCTATCAAGCGTCCATATGTTTAACCACCTGACTACCAAACTGCAGCATTAAAATAATATATGATTACAAACTATAGAGCTAGTGACCATTTTGAGACTCAAGCTAGAAAACTAACTGGACAACTGAGATATTCTCACAATATTTAGAGACATTTTCCAAAATGTGGAGTTCTTTAAAAGGTAGAGGGAAGTTATATGGGGGACATTAAAGAACAGTCATGTTTTGGGAATCTTTAAGGGAGTGTTCAGATAGGACCTTGCTGTTGAGTCCCTACGCTACTCTCTAACAACATTTGCAGAACCTTTTGTCATGTGTAGTGGAAAGTGTGAACCCTAACTACAGACTTTATTTTTTCAAAGTAAAAGTCTAACAAGCAGCAAAAAAAGAAAAATCCATAAATACAAATGCTGAAGAACAAGGAAGACTCACAGGGGGGAAAAAAATGATCCAAGCAGTACAGCCCAACAAGGGGCTAATGCAAACTGAGGGTTATATACACTGAGGTAATTAGGGAATAGGAAAAAAGTTGGGAAAAGAAAAAGCTGAAACTAATCACAGTAGACAAAGAAGTAAAACTAAATACAAAGCACAAGCAGAAAGGGAACCAAAATAAAACACATACCGAATATTGCGGACCATAAGGCGCACCGCATGATAAGGCGCACTGCCGATTTTTGAGAAAATTTAAGGATTTTAAGTGTGCCTTATAGTGCAAAAAGTACGGTACACACAAAGAACATCTCCCATACAGCCCTTTCGGATGGGTAGAGGGGGCCAGGATGGAGGGACGAGAGCCAAAACATTAGTGAGCAAAACAAGTCCAAAAGCAAAAACCACAGTACAGGAAAAACAAAACCTAGGAAAAGTAAAGGCTGCTCATCTGGGCATGCAGTCTCCTTGGGATAGGGCTGTTCAGCAGGACACAGTCTCGGGTTCAGTTGGCTCTGGACAGGTTCAGATTCCTCTGGCTCATCCTGAGGGAACAATTTAAAGTCTCTGAGCTGGCCAGGGCAAAGACAGGCATAGGGGGCCGGTATGCTACACTCACAACAAGTTTCAAGTCATGTCTCATCATAACTTACACTGGCAGTCTACTCATATCTTGTGTGATATATGATGTGTGTGCTGAGTGCATGGTGAGAATAGCTGAATGTGACTTCTTTAAAGTCATGATTGCAAATGTGGCTGTAATAGCCATGCTCCACCACTAGATGATGGTGTGTTTCAAGGTTTGGCCCTCTGTGACTCACTGTGCTTTTATAATGACGATTAGCCAATAAAAAGAGTTTTAAACATATTCAAATACTCATGAGTGTTAATGAGTGAAACATATTCACAGCTTTTAATTAGGTCAGCTCTCTTAACCCTTAACATTGCACTGCAATATTATTTTATTATAACATTTGTTAAGAAAGCACAGTGGGCAAAATAATTATTTTATCTAATTTTTATGGCAGTTTCATTTTAATGGACAGACAGAAAATCAAACAGAAATCCAGAAAAAACACATCACATAAAAGTTATAAATTGAGTTGCATGTCACTGAGAGAAACAGCCCTACAACCCAGCCAGGATTCTGGTTCAACCAGCTCCCAGTTTGAATTTGGGAGACAAGTTAAGGCTGGATCAGGTGACCCTGAACCATCCCTTAGTTATGCTGCAATAGGCCTAGGCTGCTGGGAGTTCCCATGATGCATTGTTTCTTTTTAATTCACCTCTTTTTACTCTGTTTATAACCCACTCTGGATTAAATCATTAGATATTATTAATCTCTGGCTCTCTTCCACAGCATATCTTTTGTCCTGTCTCTCTCCCCTCAGCCCCAACTGGTCACGGCAGATGACTGCCCCTCCCTGAGCCTGGATCTGTCTGAGGTTTCTTCCCGTTAAAAGGGAGTTTTTCCTTCCTGCTGTCCCCAAATGCTTGCTCATGGGGTTGTTTTGACTGTTGGGTTTTCTCTGTAATTATTGTAGGGTCTTTACCTTGCAATATAATGTGCCTTGAGATGACTGTTGTGATTTTTGGAGTTCAATTTCAGTGGCCACACTCTGATCACTGCTGGACCTGTTGAATCAACAAATCATTTAAATTTAACCTGCCAGACAAAGGAAGTAGGCTCCAAGATCTCAAAAATCAATGCATCATGCCACAATCTGTAGAAACAGATGGAGATAACTCAGAAAAGTGGTAAACATACCCAGGAGTGGCTGGATCACGGAGTACATTGCCGACTCATCCAGGAGGTCACAAAAAAGCCCAGAACAGCATATAAAGAACTGCAGGCCTCACTTGGTCAGTTAAGATCTGTGACAATGAGAAAAAGACTGAGCAAAGATGGCATTAAAGGAGGAGATTTCTGAGGAGAAAACCACTGCTAACCAAAAAGAACACAAACACTTATCCCACATTTGCCAAAAAGCAAAAAGTCTGGACTTAAATCTGACTGAGAAGTTACGGCACGACCTTAAACATACTGGAAACCCCTCCAATGTGGCTGAGTTAAAAGTATTCTGCAAATACTAGGGGGACAAAATTCCTCCACAGTGATGTGAAAAAATTCTTCCCAGTTATCATGAATATTTGATTCCAGTGCTGAGGGTGGCACAACCACTTATCAGGTTTATGGGGGCCATTACCTTTTCCACACATGGCCAGGTAGGTTTGGATAGCTTTTGTCCCTTTGTAAATAAAATCATTATTTAAAAACTGCATTTTCAATTTACTCTGGTTATTTTCATCTAATATGAACATTTATTTGATGGTCTTATATAATACTATGTCACAGCATTAAAATGCTTTGCTGTCTACAGCAAACAGTTTTATGTTATGCAAAGATGCAGTACAGTATTGATGTCCCCAGCAGAGAATGAGATAACACACACACACACACACACACACACACACACACACACATATATATATATATATATATATATATATATATATACAACAAATAAAGAGAGCGATAAGACCAGTGTCAGCACTGGCTTTGTTTCCTGACATGGAGCAACAGTTAAAGGGCTCCAACGTTTATTTCCTGTTTGCTGATGCTTGTGCTCTGGTGGTTCAGAAGGTCAGAATGTCTTTTAAAGGCCATTATATTTAACAGAAGAGACACTAGAAATATCATCATTCATTCACTGGTCTCTCTCTCTTCCTCTCTGTTTTGTTGACACAGCTGTGGTCATTTTGAATTTACACAAATTAGATATCACTTCCATCCTTCTCCAGCATCCGTGTGATTACGATCATTTTCAGCCTGCTCATTAACAATAATAACAGCATGCAGAGCAGATATTTACCAAACCACCAGAGAGCTGTCTTATTAAGCTATAAGTTAGCTTAGGTTAAACTGGCAGTGGCAGGACATGAACTGAAGAATCTTATCTGTGTGTGCTGACCTACACTTGGCTGTTTGTTTTTTACCCAGAGTTGCATGAGAAACCCATATACACTATTTTCCTATCT
The DNA here is from genome assembly GCF_007364275.1 of Archocentrus centrarchus. NCBI lineage: Eukaryota > Metazoa > Chordata > Actinopteri > Cichliformes > Cichlidae > Archocentrus > Archocentrus centrarchus. Next base: position 7,658,719 of record NC_044353.1, on the reverse strand, counting down.
AGCCCAGAAGTCAGGAAAAGATGTTCAGCCAACAATCATGTTTGCTGAACAAATATAAAATATCTCTTCTTGTTTTTGACATCCATCCATTAACTTAGTTGTGTACATGTGAGTAAACGACAGCTCAACATTACTTTATGTGTGCATATATAAATAGTGTAAAATCAAAGGCTAAAAACACAAAGGTTGCATGTAGAGTAATGATGTGATGATTCTGATCAATTTCATCCAGTCATTCACTCAATCACTTACAGTAAATACACACACCAACAAGCAGCCATTAAAATAGTATCCCTCCACACAAACCCTCGCCTTCAAACGCTCTGCACACACACACATGCTGTAACTCTCTCTCTGTCTCTCCAAGCCCCAAGCAAGACAAACATCTCTGCAGGAAATGATTTAGCAATCTAATTATAAAGCGTGGGAAAACATCCAGTCATGTTTACTACCAGTATTCATTACCTGTGGAGGTGCAGCTCAGGCAGAGGCATTTCAGTGGAGACCTTTAAAATAGAGAGCAAATTGATGTCTTAAGAATTCAGCGCTTCTGGGTGGAGAAGACACTGGGAGCTGTTAATGCTGCTTTATAACTTTCAAGCCAGCTTCCCTAGTTTAGCACTATACCCTGCAATTTCTTATAATTTCTTTATGTAAAAGGCTATATTTCTGACAAAACCCAACTAAAATTATTAAAACACTTCGATATACTAAATATATATATATATATATATATATATATATATATATATATATATATATATATATATATATATATATATATATATATATATATATATATATATATATATATATATATATATATATATATATATATATATATATATTACACCATTTCCAGATTCATGTTTTTATTCTTAGACTCTACTAGGGTTGCTCTGCATGAGTCACAGTTCAAATTATCTTTATTTATCTTATGCTGGGCCGTGGTACTGACTAAAACAAGCTCCTCTCCCTTTCAGGCCACCGTCCTTAAAGGTTTGTGAGTAGAGCTTCTGTTCTCACAGCCAGAGCTGTGTGTGCCTGAGATAACCATATTTGGGATATCCTCTCTCTTTGACATCATTCGGGTCCAAGAGTGTCCAGCTCTGTGAAACAGTGAGTGTACAGCAGTCTGAAGCCTGAGTTTTGGCTCACTGGCACATACACTATAGGAACAAAAGCACCACATTTGTGAAAGAATGTGTCGTTATAAAGAGCTCACTGAATTGGAGCGTGATACTGCAATAGGATGGCACAGAAGCAACAAATCAGTTTGTGAAGAGAGGGAAGAGTGGCATCATTGCAAAGCAGAAGTGTTCAGGAATCACAGCAGCTCTGCCACGACGTGGCAGACCAAGTGAAGTAACAGACCCAGGTCGGCGAGTGCTGAGGCGCATAGTGTGTAAAAGTCATCAATGCACTGTTGACTCAATAAGTGCAGAGCTCCAAACCTCCTCTGGCATTAACATCAGCACACAAACTTTGCACTGGGAGCTTCATGGCATGGATTTCCATGCCCGAGCAGCTCCTGTAGGTGTAATGTGAAGGTTGCTGCGATAAGCTAAGCTGGGCTAAAGCCCCCCAGTGCAACCCTGGATCTGATAAGTGGAATAGGACGGACAGATGACTGGATGGATTTTTTTAAGTGCACTGTGATAGTTCAGTAGACTCATCAGATTCATGAAATACACTAAATAACCTAACTAAATAAAGGTCCAGATGGGTCAGAGCTGTTTCGGCTCTGTGCAGTGGTGCCTGTAAGCAGGTATACAATGTATGCCCACCTATACACACAAAGATTTACAGTTTACCTATAAATATTAAACAATATCTAGCCAGAAAGGCTGCAGGCTCTTATGTGATTAGTGTCATTTGCAGCACAAAAGCAAAGCAGTTGTTCCTTCACTTTAGTCTGCAAGACACTTCCTCCTTTGAGACAACACAAGTCCCCTGCAAAATGAAACACTGCAAAAAACTGCAAAAAGGAGACACTATACAAACACCAACAACTGGAAAAAAACTATGATCAGGTACTAGGCCAACTCCGACTGCTGGAAGAAGAAGCTGAAGACTCGCCAGCTTCTTGAAAGTGAGAATAAAAATAACAGTTTGCAAATAAAACTTGATCAAACACGGCAAGAAAATATAGAAATACAAGAAGAGAAAGAAGAACAGGAAGCTCAACATAGAGAGATGGAGAGCAAACTCAAAGACATGGAGACAAGATATAACCAGGAGATGTCCAGGTTCCAACAACTGGAAGCAGCAGCTAAGAACACACAACACCAGCTTCTCAAAAGTGAGAAAGAAAAGGAACGTTTACAAGTCAAACTTGATGAAGCACTGCAAAGAAATGCAGAAATGCTACGAGAGAAGGAAGAAAAGGAAGAACTGCACAGCGAGATGCAGCATGTTCTTCAAGACTTTGAGCAGAGAAATACTGAACTCCAAGTATTTCTTGATGAGCTCAAAGACAAAAATGTTGCGGTCGAGGCAGAGAGGGTAAATTTGGAGAAACTCTGCAATGAGATGACGTGTAAGCTGCAAGAAATGATGGAAAAAAATACACAACTGCAAGGACTCTGTGACATAGAACAGAGCAGAAACCATGAAATGCAGAAGGAGGCACAACAACGTGAAAAAATGCATAAAGATATGCAGTGTGCACTTCATGAAATGCAGATCAGAAATGAGCAGCTGCAAGACATGCATGACAAAATACAACAAAGCAATAAAGACATGCATGAGGCGAAGAAGGCGCAGGAAGAGCAAAACGTAGAACTGAGGCAAAAGCATGCAGACAGTGAGAAAAAGCTGGAAGAAGTCGGGAAAAGATGCAGCAAATTTGAAGAAGAGAATGAACAACTCCTGTCTGACGTCAAAAACCTCATCTTACAAAACAAAGATTTACAGGAACGCTGCCTGAAAAAGAAGAGAAGACGCTTCTGGTGTTTCGGCTGAAATTCTTAACCTGAAGAACAACAGCCTGCTCCTCCTCCACCCTTTATCCATCTCTCTTCTGATTTCTTCACCTTTGAATTGGCCACGACATTCACCAGCACCATGTCCTAAACATTTATATACAACTAAATATGTCATTGAACTTATCAGTGGTAGGTTTAACACACCATTCCTCTTTTCCATCACGCCCCCCCCCAACCGGTCGCAGCAGATGGCTGCCCCTTCCTGAGCCTGGTTCTGCCCGAGATTTCTTCCTTTTAGAAGGGAGTTGTTCCTCGCCACTGTCGCCAAGAGCTTGCTCACAGGGGATCTTCTGATTGTTGGGGGGCAACATATTTATCATATTTGGTTGTATATATATATAATTTTATATGTGTTTGGTTGTATATATATGTGTAATTAATAAGACATTGATGTCAAACAAAATATTAAAATAAAAACAAAAACATGTATAGAGCAGCAATAGAGCAGCAGGACACTTCAGCAGAGGCTTCAAAATACACAGTCCAGAAAACCATGGTTGATGTCAGAGTTTAATCAAAGCCTAAAATCATGTCTGACATCAGTATTTGCTCAAAACACATTTCTGAGATTGATATAATTCAGCAGGGATTAATAAGGTTGATGAATGAACAACTCCATTCCCTGAACTGCAGATTTCCTGTGTGTGACAAAGAGGGGGGACTCTTTGTCACACACTCTGCTCATGCTCTTCTTTGCCAAACTTTGATTTTCATGTTTGACAAGAGAATGAGCAGCTCTAACTCCTTCTAGCTGCAAAAAATTAAAGACAGAGAGAAGGAAGAGTGTTCTGGCACAACCACGCCACACACGCTGAAACTGCTTCTCGTGTGTAATATCACACCATCTCCAGTATATGCTCGTGTATGATGCAATGTTCACTGTGCAAATACTTTCTCTTTGTGTTACTGTGTCTGTGCTCAGCTTGCTACAGCTCTCTCATTTCAGTTTGCATTTGCAATTTTTGCCTTTTGGACTGACAAAGAGAACGAGAGGGCAGGAGAGAGATGAGAGCTGAGACGAGTCTGATCCCACAAATAAAACCTGATTGGATCTGCAGTTGGCAGCGTGACAGAGAGCTGCCCCTTTTCACCTCCATTTCTGGACCTCAGTGCTCCTTTCAATTTTGACCAGCCACGGTTTATTTACAAGTTGGCCACACGCAAATTTGTTTTTCTTTTGCTATCCCCATGTCACTTTGTGTTATTTGAAATAAGACAGAACATCTATAGAAGTCACACGGGAAGACATGCACCTGAAGTCATGAGCCTGCCTAAATTAAATGTGTCACAGTCCCAATAATTTTTGTGTGCATGAATCTAATCACTGACAATGTAAAGATAATGCACAATAAGAGTGTTATTAAGGTTAACTGAGGGCATAACTGGGCCTGACAGACCTGTGTTCATCATTTCGCCACCTTGTAAAATGTATGCTGGTATTACCATGTTTGGATCAAGCAGCCTGAACAATCAAGCTATCCAACCCTCCAACACTGCAGTTACAGGAAAGGCTGCTTAAGGCTGGTTTCAAAAGCGAGTTAGTACCAATAGGTAATGACCACTCTGAGTGACAGGAGCGTGTTATCTAAGCTCTCGCTGTTTGTTAAGGCGTCCCATAGCAGCTAATCCACGTATTCATTTGATCATCTGATCAAACACCCAGTCCAAGAACATTGTGCTCCAGTTTTGGGGAGTGAAATTCTAGCATTATATACAGGTACTGGTGTCTGTGTGATGCACCCATGCAGCCTATGAGTGAACCTTGTTAATCATTCTCACTAGCTGATGTTAGCACTCTATCCTTTTGTGTGAATATAGATGCATCTGACTAAAAAAAAAAAAAAAATGATGATGATGATGATAATGACGATGGCCAAATGGGAGTTTACTAACCACTGGGTGGCATCACTGTGCACCAACTCCATCTTTTTACTCTATACTTTGAAACTTGGCTCCCTAGATAATGAAGATTTCCAACATGGAAACCTTTGTTATTAGTATTATTTTTCACCCGAAATCAGTTTTTTTTTTCTAGTTTTTGTGACTAAACTTAAAAAGGCACCATAACCAAAAAGTGGGGAAATAAAAGTAAATGGCAGCGTGAACACTGCCTCATCTGTCTATCAGTAATTTACTTACCCTTGAAGGTAAAACATCCTTTGTTGACATTTCAGAAAAGCTTACAGTCAAGACTGTTAGTGCACCCCAGGATTCAGTAGATTGTATAGAACCAATTTTAGCAGCAATAACTTGAAGTAATTGTATTCTGTGTGCTTCAGTTCCTTGAGGTTTACAGGTATTCCTTTATGCACGGCTCTCTTAAGGTCCAAACACATCATTTCAGTCAGGTTGAGGTTTGGACTTTGACTGGGTCATTACAGCTTCTTCAGTCTTTTCTTTTTCAGCCGTTCTGTTGTAGATTTGCTGCTGTGTTGGGATCATTGTTCCGTGGATGACCCAGTTTTGGCCAAGCTTTAGCTGTCAGACAGATGACTCCAAGTCATTACCCCTCCACCTCTGTGCTGGACAGTTGGTGTGAGGTGTTTGTGTATTTATTTTTTGACAAATATGGTGCTGTGCATTATGACCAAACTTTGGTGTCATCTGTCTAAAGAACATCATTCCAGACATCTTATGATTTATTAAGATGCAACTTTGCAAACTTAAGCCATGTTCTTTTAGAGAGAAGAGGTTTTCTCCTGGCAGCCCTTCCAAACCACCCATACTTGTTCAGTCTTTCTCTAACTGTACTACTGTCACAAACTTTAACGTGCTAACCGAGGCCTGCAGTCTGACATGTAGCTGCTGGGAGCTTTGCAGTTTCTTAGAGCACTGCAGTGTCTGACCTTGGCGTGAATTTGCTGGGACTCTGATTAGCTGCTTCTTATCCTCTTAATTTCTATGGAAGCAGTGAGGGTGTACCTAGTTTTTCACAGGATTGCAGAAAATACTGTGAAAACTCATTTTCTGTACATGGACTGTTTCAGACAGTAGGGAGAAAAAAAATCTAGATAAAATCATTTAGTTTGAGGGCTTGCTGAGTTAGATTACATTTCCAAATAAATGGCAGCAAACTTCAGGTGGAAATTCTTCCACACTTATATAAACTGCTTTGAAACTACATGGCAATGCCATAACATAAAATTATTTTGCAGCCTGCTTCAGTTGTTAATTTGACTTATTTTCTTGACTCTTGCGCACCTTACAAACAACAGTGTTGTTTGGGAAGAAAAGTAAGAAAGGAAGAAAAAGTAATTAGCAACTAACCCTAAAAAGAAAAAGCTTCCCCTTGGAGAAAGTGGTGACAGCCAGAGTGATGTCTCCCATTTTGCTTGGCAAAAACTGCCCCCTTGGTTGTTTACAGGATTCAGATTCGGCTTCATCTCTGTCCACAGACTGTAAAAAGCAAACGCAATGAGAGACAAGGGGAAGGACTGGGAGCCACGAGAAGGAAAAATTAACGTCTTTTTTTTTTTAAATTCTGGAAATTGCTTTGAAACAACATATAAATGTTTTCAGATTGTCTATAAAGTCAAACAAAGGCAGCTGAAGCTGAAGACAAATGCAGGTACAGAGGCAAATGGACACAAGCATTAGGCTCACGTTGGACCTCCCATGATGCAGTAGGTACTTCTCCTTTCCCCTCCCCTTTTTCAGTCTTTATCCATTTTTAAAACCCTTCTGCATGGCATCAAACTTGTGAGGAGTAAGCAACGAAAACTGTTTGTGTTGTTTAAAACAGTTTATCATAGCTGAGAGCTGCTCCACAGCACTCAGACTGGTGCAGAAATGAAACCCCAGAGTGACTGTGGTCTAATGTGTTCCTTAAGCTCCTTTTGATATTCCAAAATGATGCTCTCACTTTGATTTAATACAGATCCTGATTGAAAGGAGACTGATTGCACAACAAGAAGACACAATCAACACAACAAGAGATTCAATTCAATTCAATTCAATTCAATTCAATTCAATTCAATTCAATTCAATTCAATTCAATTCAATTCAATTCAATTCAATTCAATTCAATTTTATTTATATTGCACCAAATCACAACAAACAGTCACCTCAGAGAATACAGAGAAAACCCAACAGTCAAAATGACCCCTTATGAGCAAACACTTGGTGACAGTGGGAAGGAAAAATTCCCTTTTAACAGGGAGAAACCTCTGGCAGTCATCTGCCACAACCGGTTGGGTCTGAGGGGAGAGAGCCAGGACAAAAGACACACTGTGGAAGAGAGCCAGAGATTAATAATAACTAATGATTAAATACAGAGTGGGAGATGGAGAAACTTCAAATGCTGTCAGAGTAAAGAAACTGATACAGAAATGAGTGCTCAAATAGTAAAGTAGTTTGAAGATGACTGATTAAGGGTCAGCTCCTGGTCCTGAACTGGAATGTGGATGAAGAAAACATGCTGATGAGGTTCTCGCTGTTTGTTGCTCCTGTTTGTCAGAAGGTGCAATTTTAAATGAAAGCATATTTAGAGTTTACCTGGTGACCATCTGCGCACATTGGCTTTATAATGTTCTTGGGAATGTGACGCATTTCTTTTTATAATTTGTAATGACAGTCCTCGATGAGGTCAGCTCTCCACCGTTTAATCTTAGAACAAATGGTATCTTAGGCTGATATGTGTCTGCTCGTGGCCTTTATAAGTCCACAGGCAGAAACACACATTTATGTTTAAAGAGTAAGAGGTTCACTGAATGCATGTTTAAATAAACAGCTTTGAGTACCTGGTTATTAGTTTATCATAAGTGGTGAACTGATGACTAGAAGATCAGGAAATTCAAACCTCTGGACACTTGAAATTTGCCATTATCTGTGTGACATATGCATACAGATGCGTCTCGATGTGGAGCGTGTGTTTGATTCACATCTATGAATTATGTTCTCCTTCTCTGTATTTGTCTGTAATCACAGACTCATTTCCTTCATCCCTCTTCAGCTCTGACTCCCAGCACAGCAGACGGATGTGAGTCTTTTATCAAAGCCCAAAAAAACTCCCTGGTGATCATAAACGTTAAGAGTTGGTGAGGCTGATCCCTGCCTGGTAAGCCTGAGTCAACAGAAGCAGTGTCACCAGAAAAATTGGGTTAATTTTCAGAGAAAATGTCAAATATCAGAGTAAAACATAAGTGAATCTCTCCTCTGGGAGGAGCGAATGAAATATTAGGACAATAATTTCTATGCAGTGACTGTTAATGGACAGATTATGAGACAGTTTATTTGAGGGGGCCAAACAGACTAATGCAGGTACACAAGTTCCCTCCATCCATCCATCCATCCATCCATCCATCTTCTTAACCACTTATCCAGTTCTCAGGTGTTTAGTCCATCACAGGAGCGATTTCATTACCTTTGAAGTAAATGATGCGGTCCCAGCAAAGACAAACTGAATATTTTGTTTTGGCCTGTGATGATGTGCCAGTTAGTGCTGGTAATGGTTCTCCTGTGTCCCCACGTACAGACCTCTGCAGGTTACCATGTGAAATGTTAAAGAGGCTTTAAATTCACTGAGCACATCTGCACACATCCCCAGCAAGAAAACTGTATCAATCATTTATTTTATTTTTGTACTTTTTATCATTGAAGATTATTTTCTTTTTGATCTTGGGGCAATTTAAAAAATAATATATATTGTCAAGTTTATGGTTCTCAATAAACCACAAAGAAATGTTGCTGTAGAAGGTACTTTATGTCTAACCATCCCCAGTTTATTCATTTCATAGAAGATTACATAGGTTTAATTTAATGTGCATCAAAATGTAGGCTTTCCTCTGGCCTGGAAATTGCTTTGAAACAACATATAAATGTTTTCAGATTGTCTATAAAGTTAGACGAAGTCGGCTGAAGCTGAAGACAAATGCAGGTACAGAGGCAAATGCACACAAGCATAGGTAATGGATTATAGGCACTGATCTGTAAATAACTGGACGTGAATAACTTGAGCTTATTACATAATATTATATTGGCGTATATCTGAGGCAGCTCTTTCTCGTGACAATGCTTTCTTTAAAGATACAACACAGTTTGAGGTCAACTTGTAAGAAAGGCAGACGTGAATAAAAGTGAGGTCAGAGGTCAAATGTGACATGATATTTGGATGCAATCTATAATGTGCTATTTAGAATCCTCATATATCATTCCCTGTATGTCTATATGCTGTCAGTACAAATGATGGCAGTAAGAAACATAGCTTTAAATAGCTCTATATAGCATTATTATCATTTTGACCTTTAAATAATCAATCAATCTATTGAGCTTGAAGGAGAGGTCAGAGGTCAAATGTGACATGGTAAACCTTTATATGGTACTTTCTATATGTTGAAAATAGACAACACACAAGTTTATAAGTTTATAAGTCATGAGGCTTTTTGTCAGTTTTTGACCAATAAATCATTAAGCTGGCCTTGAAGACCCTGATGGATTTGGCAGCAACACACACTGCATACGCAGCATTAAACAGAGACACTTTCTTTGTTAGTTGGTTGACAATTAGTAGAGCTCAAAACTGAGCTAAAAGAGTGAAAAATTTGCGATTGACACTAATGTTGTTCCAGAGCAACATTAGCACTGGTTCAAAGTTGTGTTTCTGGCCACCAGCTGAAAAATCAGTCTGATGTTCCCTCCTCACTGAACTCTGGCTCTTGGAAATTCTTCGCAATGTTCCCCTGCGCTTTGTTTGCGCTGGCACATAAACTGTGTTCAAGGGTTTTTCATAACTTTACCTAAAGATTCAACTCCTAAAAATGTGGCTGATAAGGATTGCAACTGCATTGTTTGCAAAATCACTGACTAAAAGAAGTAATCAGAGCTACACAGAGCTTCTTGAGGTTGTGTGCAAATTCTCTATGGGATCATTACTATGAGAGGGGCCTGCCATCAGACCCACTGCTCACTTATAAATATTGACTAGTGCAGCTTTGAAGATATAGATGTTAGATTCAACTCGTTGTCATTGTCCACACAAGGCACACAATGAAATGATCGTTCTAGATCACTCATCCAGAGACGAGCATCTGCGGTCATGCAGCCAGAGACCGGTGCTACCGTTAGGCAATGGGGGTTTAAGTGTCTTTCCCAAGGACACAAGGCAGCACAGGGACAGGGGCTTGAACCGGCAACCCTACAGCTGCAAGGTGAGCGCCTACCCACTGCATATAGTGGCCATAGCTATATGGTGCAGGACACAGAACTATGCTCTAGGTTTAATGCAGTACTGAAGAGCGTTAAATCAGAAAAGCTGAGAATAGAGCAATAGAGAATATCAGAGAGCCTCACTGCGATAGAGTCTAGTACACGCTCGTCAGCCACTTTATTAGGTATAGCTGTTCTCGTTAAATCAAATATCTAATCAGCGGATCACATGGCAGCAACTCAGTGAATTTAGGGGTGTAAACATAGTCAAGACAACCTGCTGAAGACAGATGATTTAAGTGACTTTGAACGTGGCATGGTTGTTGATGCTTATCTGAGTATTTCAGAAACAGCTGATCTGCTGGGATTTTCCCTCCCAACCATCTCTAAGGTTTACAGAGAAGGGCCCAAAAGAGAGAAAATGTCCAGTGAGCATCAGTTCTCTGGGAGAAAATGCCTTGGTTACATGAGAAGAGAATGGCCACACTGCGTTGAGCTGATAGCAAGGCAATAGTAATTCAATAACCACACCAAGATATGTTATGTTCTGTGAATGCACAACACATCAAACCCTACAGCAGCAGCAGACCACACGGTGTGTCACTCTTGTCAGTGAAGAACAGGAAACTGAGACTACAATTCACATGTACTCACCACAATTGAGGAACAGAAGCCTGGAAAAATATTGCCTGGACTGATGAGTCTGCTGTGACATTTCAATGGTAGGACCAAAATTTGGCATAAGCAACATGAAAGCATGGCTCCATCCTGATGCATATCAATGGTTCAATCTCCAGTTGGTGTAAAGGTGGGGATTTATTTTCTTGGTACATTTTGGGGCCCTTAGTACAAACTGAGCATCATTTAAACACCATAGCCTGCTTCCAGCAGGAAGGAAGGATAACGGACCAGGTCACAAAGCTCAAATCACTTCAAACTGGTTTCTTGAACATGACAGTGAGTTCACTGCACTCTAATGGCCTCCATAATCACCAGATCGCAATCCAATAGAGCACCTTCGGGATGTGGAGGAACAGGAGATTCACATCATGGATGTACGGCTGACAAATCTGCAGCAGCTGTGTGATGCTGTCATGTCAGCATGCACCAAAATCTTGAATCAGGGAGTCCTACCTGGTACTACAAGGTGTACCTAATGAAGTGACTATAAGCGTATAGTTATTTGTTCCTCGATTGCCTGATTTCTGTTTTCTTTAGTGTAAATAAAGACATTTCCATTAAAAGTTGATACCAAAAAGGTACAAATTAGTGCATCAAAATTCACCAGAATGCAGGAAATTAAGTGTCTGATGCTCGTAGTTTCCCAGGAGAAACCTTTCAGATCCCTCATGTCATGTTTCCTCTATGTTCAAACAAAACCTGGACCCATGTAAAAAGGGCAAAATCACCATAATTATCAGACATTTGTTACTTTCGGTCATGTGTCCCAGTTATAATATAAACTGTGCTGTGAACACTTAACACTTAACAGCGTCTTCGTGGGTTATTCTATGGTTTCCATCCACAGTCCTGCAGTTAGTGGGGTTAGGTTAATTGGTGATTCTGTGAATGGTTGGCTGTATTTCTGCGTTAGCCCTGCGACAGACTGGCGACTCGTACTGGGTGTACCTTGCCTCTTGCCCTATGATAGCTGGGATAGGCTCCAGGTCCCCCGTGACCCTGAAAAGGAAAAGATGGATGGATGGATGCAAATATGTTTCTGTGGGTGAAGCTACTTATGTTACAAATGAAAAGACATAAAGTGGTTTTCAGTCACAAATTAAGCAAACAGATTCTAACAGCAGAATAATTGTGAATTTGCACCTGCTGTTAAAAACAGACAAATCATGAATACACCAAGCCCTGAAAATCAAATTGTACTGGGACAGGGTAACACAAACTATAAAGAAGATACAAATGTGATCTGGTTCAGGTTTGAAGGCAGGAAAAGGAAGGCAAGGAAATATAATCGTGTCAGTTTTATTTGGTTTGGCATATTGTGCTCAGCCTGTAAAATAAAGACATATCCTGTCTTTGCCTTTGTTTGTCCCATTTTTCTTCCTTTGGGTTCATTGAGCTGATACTTCAAAGGTGCATCGGAGTGTCATACATCACTTTGCCACACTTTACCATAAATGTGTGGTGTAAACAAAATAGAAACTAACAAATCAGCACATCCATCCTTCACAGTTTGGGTCAGTTGGTTGTAGATAAGATGAATTTTACTTACAATCAACAGCACATGAGTCAGCCGGGGTGGTGGTGGTGGTGGTGGTGCTGTGGGGGGGGTGGGGGGTTATACATCCTGGCCTGCAGGATGTATTCAGTTTGATATGAGGCTGGAGAAAGTGGGGAGGAGCGAGCAGAGGGCGTTTATAAGAGCAAACACAGACCTTGACTCAAGACCGGAGCACAAAGTGCAGAAACATAAGCACTGGTTTTGTTGTGGAGGGGCTGAATTTAGTCGGCTCCTGTATGCGTCCGAATCAGGGAGGTTTTTCTTGACCTTTTGCAAACACTTCGAATTTTTTATTATTATTTGGCATCCTTAGGTGATTATGGAGACTCTGAAGTTTGTAGTTGTGCTGTTGGTGGTCGTGTTGGTGCAGGTTTTCAGCGCGCTCGGGACTCCGCTCTCCGGTGAAGAAGACGACGGAGAGATCTGGACGGTGGAGGACTGGCAGGTAAAGAGCGGGACAGAGAGAGGGAGAGTGGGCGGCATTTACGAAGTTGTGTCCCCATGGGGATTTAACAGTAGAACAAATACTGCAGAGGTTGCCTTGTAAAGAAAAAATGCGTTTTTCCCCCAGCATCGAGTCTAAATTAAAATTTTATATAGAGTTTCCAAAAACCTCCCTCTTTCTCTTTTTGCTTTTCTTCAATTATCTACAGTTTCTTTGACTGACTTACATTTCAGCACCACGGAGAGCGACTAACAGTCAGACAGCGGCTGGAGGATCATCACTGTGTTACAGCTAAACAGTCTAAATATTATCAATAGCTCATGTTGTATTATAAAAGTATTTATTATTTCAGCCCTTAAGATTTGTATACTTCTGGCCACTATGTCTGCTTTTGGTCTTTTAAAAAAATATGTTTTGATTTCTTCTCCGTGTAACATAGATATAAATGCATATCTTCAGAGAAATGTGCATTACGCGCACATGTCCATTAAAGATGCACGCTTCCCTTTTTTTTTTTTTTTTTTTAGCCGAGAACTTATCCACAGACATTGAAGTACCGCGTATAATGACGTTATTCGTGTCAGGGGTCATGCAAAGTGAATTTTATGTGGGCGCGACACCACAGGAAGCCATTAAAACGAGGCGAATTCGTCCAGAGCGTGATGGCGTACTTCAAAAACTAACAGACTGAACCAAGAGTGGCGAGCGTGGTGCAAACGCATCCAGTGATCTGTTGCTGTTTCTATAATTTCTCCATATACTATGTATTCAGCAAATCTGCAGTCATGCTGAATCAAGTGCCTCCAAATAAGAATATTTGCACTGATTTATTTGGGGTTTGATACATAAAAATGTAGGCCCAGCTAACACAGATCTGTTGCCTATTATCATATTTAACAGCTGGAGTCTCAGGTAATGTTTCTGATTCTCAAGCAAGACATTTCAAAGCAATGTTCATAAGCAATTCTTAGCATTTTGAAAAATCTTGGCAATCTTCAAAGCAGCTGGTGATACAACATTAACAGGATTTCTGAGTCCTTTAAGCGGGTATGAAGTCTCCAGGAGTACAAATAGACCATTATGGTCAGGACTGAAAAAATGATAAAAATTAAAAGCCAATTGTGTGTGTGTGTGTGTGTGTGTGTGTGTGTGTGTGTGTGTGTGTGTGTGTGTGTGTGTGTGTGTGTGTGTGTGTGTGTGTGTGTGTGCGTGCGTGCATGTGTGTGTGTTTATTTAAATAAGCTAACTTGGTCCTAATCTGCATGAAAATCACTGCCCAGTTTCATCACCATGGACAGAACCTTCACCAAGTAATAGCAGGTATTGGATCTTTTATTTGAGCAATAACTTGTGTATGTCTGTGTGCAGGGTTACCCGCCAGAGAGAGGAATAACCATACATCTGGCAGATCTCATCAAGCGGTCCAAAGCACAGCAATTCCACGGTCTGATGGGAAGAAGCTCAGGTGAACAAATAAGTACATGAAAGTGCTTCATGGGGACTTTAGAGTTGATTTGTAGTAATCACATTGCACTCTGCGATCATTTGTGCTTTTGTGTGTGTATAATATTGCTACTAAATTTCTTTTTATCCCTTATTCGGTTCAGGTGTGTCCCATGCTGTGAGACTGGGCAGGAAAAGTGAGTACAATGATAGGAAAGAGATTAGAGTTTGATTTTTCTTTATCATTTTATATTGCCGGCTTTTTTGCCCTCCTAAAACAATTTTTGCTCCTCTTTCTCTCTGTCTTTCTGTTTCTTTTTTGCAGGAAATAAAGGAGAGATGTTTGTTGGGCTCATGGGCAGAAGGAGTTTAGGAGGAGGTAATGTGAACTTGTGTTTGGACAGAATAGTAACTGTTATAATATTTTAATCTCTTATTTTTTTAATGATTGTTGTGCTTGATTATAATCAGGATGGTTGATTATCAAATCACGTTGGGTCTAATATTTTGTTGTCTTCTCTCTACATGTCTCTCTTACAGACATGGAAGAAGAGTTTAAATCTGACTCTTACTGAAGATGAAAAAATCACCTTAACACCCATAAACCGAGTGCCATTTCAGTTATAATGTCCTATTCAGTCCTACGTTGTTGACCAACAGGACACTGAGTATGATGCACTTTGACCAACATGGTCTAAAAACCTGAATTAACTGAAATAAATGCAAGCTTTGGAAAACCATTAAATCCACTCCTGTCAGTCTCTGATGAACTGTAATCTATGTTGTCACTGATAATCTCTAGCCACATGTAAACTTTATGCATATGTAAGCCTCATGTCTTTACGAAGAGTTTGCTCAGTTTGTGCCAAATTCATTAAAGCTGATTTCATTTGGTAAGTGTGTTTTCTTTCTGTGCTGCTACTGTAAAGAATGAGGTTGCTGAGCTGGAAATAGGGAAATACAATATTATCACATGTGGATTACTGACAGACATTTTCATTTGATCCTGTTTGATTAGCAGTGCACAAGTATAATGACACCCCCCCAATGGTCACCTAGTTCTTTGTACTTTATTTGGAAAGACCTCATATTTGCCCACTGCCAGGGTAAGTTTTAATAATTAGAAACAGGCAGAAAAGACAACACTGCATTGGGCCATGTTTTTTTTTTTTAGGGGTTAATATTTAAATTAACCTCTGAACTTTTGGTACCTGTTGTTATGCAAACTTACTAAACTAAAAGTGGAATCCAAAATGTGACTACACAGATGCATTTTCTTTTAATTTATTAGGCACCCACACTAATATTCAGTTCTGCTTTAGTCTACAATCACACATCGAATAAATAATTATTTATTTAGAATTTGCAACTGAAATGCATGTTTTGTAACTTCATCAGATGCTCTATAAAAAATACTGGCAGGCACATCTCTTTGAGTCTTTCTTTTCAACCCTTTAAAAATATTAACATGAAGAAAATGCTGTAAGTTAGATGTAAAGATGTGTTACACCTTTACATCTAACACCAGTGTGAGACCGAGAAATAAGCAGGTAAACACTCAAATGATCAAAGGACTCCTATCTGTTCCCTAATTAGTGGAACTGGCAGTGTTACAACTCTCTTAGTCAGTACTGCTCTTCAAAACGTTTTGGACAATGACAGGGGTGCCACAGGGATCTGTTCTTGGTCCGTTGGTAATTATAAAAAATAATAATAACATGATTATTCCAACCCAAAACTTAATTTTACCTTCTTTTTTATTATTTTGACTGATGATAGAATTACCTGTGCCCCAGCTTTGCTTGCAGACCCTGACTTGCCTTCACTCCAAACTAGCGTTCATTAATCACAGGTTAGTTTGAAATGGAGAAAAGGCAAAATGGTAAAATCAAATGGTGTTTTCTTCTTTCTCCTGAAAAGCTGTACATCCTGCAATTAAAATGGATCTTACAAATACCAGGCAATTTGGCTTGTGAACAAACTTACATTTAATATTAATATTCAGGAACTGCATTAGGCTTCTTGCATAGAAACAAATGTCTGTCATCTTTCAAATGTAAAACCTGTCTGTTTCGGGCTATGGAGAGATTCAGTATTTTCATGCTGCCCCAACAGCACTCCACCACTTTAACCCAGTGTATCACAGTGGAAAACGCTTGGTCCCAAACACAATGTTTGTACTCGTCTGACTTCTGAATGAAAAGTTTCTGTGGACTGAACAGCCATCTTATGATATTCATTTGTAAAACTCCACCGCTGAAACTTCCAAACCTCACACCTCCCAAGTATAATTAACAATATATAGTGAATATTTAATATTAGATGCTCTCCATCTGAAACCACTAACCTTGTAGAACTGGTTGCACCATTCAGATGAAATGAACCGCAAAACTCCGCTCAAATCAGAGACCTACATTCCCAATGGAGATCTTTAAGCTTTATGATCGGATGTTTTTTCATTTATTCGTTGCATTTCATGTAGTTCTGTTGTTTTTGTCTGCCAATTGTGTTCTTGTGGATGGTTTTTGTTTTTGTTATGGGGTCTTGCTAGAGAAAGAGTTGGAATCCCCATGAGCTTGACTGACTGACTCAATAAATGTTACATATAGCCAAAAAATAATATTTTAAGCTGAAACAGGCTGAGATATCCTGATTTTCAGGCCCAGCATGGATGAAACTCGATCATACAATTTCTTCAGTGTAGCTCAGCTGCATTTGCAGCACAGGCTTTCCATCAGAAAAGTCTCAAAGCCAATGATGACATGATCACAGTACTGTCAGGATATATTTTGTCATATTAGACATGCAAAACATCCAGTAGATATTTAATATTAGTGAAATGGCCCTTTAAGCTATCACCGGCATTGCATATTTCAGTTCAGTCACCACTAATAGCATGGGCATGATTTACCTTTTTATTAGTTATGCTGTCAGGTACATCGGCAGTATTAAAATTTTGTTGTAATGCTTTCAAGAACCTCACAGCATTCAATTACACCTATCATAAAATCTCCTTAGAGTTCCCCTAAATGTTTATGTCATGATACAATTGTTTTTCTATTTATTAGGTTTTTTTTTTTTTAGGTGTGTTGGTTAATTTAAAATGGGATGGCACACGACGCATAGAAAAAGCCATTTTGTCTACTAGTTCCTTATTAGGGAGCTCTGTTAGGGGACACATCAGACAAAATCTCTCCATTTGTTTCACCATTTGCATTTATTGAAGAGGAAGGCAGAGAGGAGAAGCAGGTACAAAAGCACAACTGAGCTACATATCAATGTCACGCTACTTTTGTGTCACTGCTTGGTGTGAGTAGTTTAAATAGGTAGCATTACTACAACAGCTTGCTTGTGACCTATGAAAGGCGAAGGAATGCGTCTTTGTTTCTCCAATAACCGTGATTCCATTCGAGTGTGTTAGTAACCAGCAAAGTGCTCTAAAAGTGTCCATCTATAGCTGCCAATGGCACAGGAAAAAAAAAAAAAAAGGAAAACCAATGAAAAGGACATGAGAAAATAGACACAAGTACAGCAACGTCATGAGAGGTTTTTAAAAACAAGGACACTACATACATGGGTAGAGATGATTGATTTTTTTTTTAAGATCAATACTTATTTCTGGTTTTAAGGAGCTGTTTGCAGCTGTGGGAAGCCTTATAATTAGGTCCATTTTCTTCTAAAGAAAAAAAAATACACTCTTTATGATGGATTTTTTTCTTCTCTCTTACATATCAGTATAATGGGAGCCTTAAAAAAATGATCAAAGCTTGTTGTGTACCAGTCATCTCACCAAAAAAAGAACTCAAGTGTCCCAATGACATATGGAACATTGTAGCCAGGAGTGTCTTTGTGGGTTTTTTTTTTTTTTTCATTCATTGGAAATTCATTTAAAGGGGGGAAAAAAAGTAAGTACACGTTCCTGTTAATGCACGCAGGAAAAAAAAAAATCCCTACCCACAAAATAAGGAACTTCAGCCAACAGCACATTTCTGAGTGATTTATTGTGAGCAGATGCTGAAAGGATAAATGGAGTGTTTTTTTATTTTTTTAATTTTGAAAAGACACTCTGTTAGCACTGATTTGAAATCTGTTGCCCCCGTGCTGCGATTCTTTCCTCTCATGTAAGATCCATTGATGGCAGGGCCTTAAAAGCACATTCACCAGAGGATAAGAGAAAACATTAACATGTAAAAATGCAGATAAAGATAGAAAGAAATGATCAGAGTATAAAACACAGGAAAAACATTCTGACACTAATGAACTTTAAAGGCAACAGTTGTTAAAGCACAAAAGACACAACTTTAAGCTGTAGTCTGGAAAAAGAAAAGGGTTCAAATTCGATACAAAAGCTACAAAACAGAACAGCCTCATGAAAATAAAAAAAGATAATGGTTGATTCAATGTGACATTGTTAGCAACACACCTCTAATTTCACAGCCAACTGCTGCCTAAACTTATGCACAATGTTTATGCACTGAAACCACCCCCACGTCTCTTTGGTAAGTATGAAACCACAGCCAGCGGCTAGTTTAGCTTCACGACTGCTGATCTGCTCCAAAAATAATACAAGAAACCCATAAACGAACACCTGTTAAACTCACTGGCTCGTGTCATTCAGTGCTTAAATATTTTATTTCCTTTATCTACCTAATGTATGTGTGACTGTGAGGATGTGAGTCACTACTGCATTTCCTCACAATGAACTGGAAAAATTTCAGTTTCTTCTTTTACAATGGGCTGTGCGCTTGAGCCAGACTGGCTATTTCCCAGCTTGGCGTCTCTGTGCCGAGCTCAGCTGACTGCCTGCAGCTCAATATTTACCACACAGGAGACGTGAGAGTGACATCAATCACAAATCAATGTTCAGTGAACTATTCCTTTAACAAAACATTAAATGCTGGTTAAAATAAATCAACACGTTGATCCCAAATCAATAAATACAGAGACTGTCGATAAATTTCAAATCCATTTTCAATCAATCACAGGGGGCGAAACTGAACAAATTAAAAAAAATTAAAAGTGCTGCCAACCACGCTTACTGAGCTTACACAACAAGGCTGCCCTTTTCTAACAGCTCACAGCATTAACTGTGGTGGTAACAAGCAGAGACAACGTGCAAAAGTGACATGTTTTGATTCAATCACATCACTTTTGATAACATGGAATAAACCTTTGAATTGTAAATAACTTCTGTCATCGTCCTTGTTGTTGTTGTTGTTGTTGTTGGGGGGGATGCTCTGGAGTCTCCATCCTGTATTATTCAAGAGCTTGTAGACACATTCAAATGTACATACAATTTTTTAGATAAATATCTGATTCACGAGTAAAATCAGTCCTACAAAGTAGACATTCCTCTACACTCCTTTACGCTCTATGCAGTTAACGTGGTTTTTAAAGAATATAAATAAGCTATTTTTAAAAATCTATTTAAAAAAAACCCCAAAATACTCGCTGCGCAATAATAGCTACGCATTTTCACGTCAACACACAAACACTAAAAAAAACAAAAGCTTAACGAGCCATTTTAGCTTTTATACAGTGGTACAACCTTAGAGGTAGAAAAAGTATGAAAATCATTGAGAACTTGGAACCAAAATAAAGCACATAGGAGCTCCCAAACGCTAAACAGCTGAAAATGAAACTGCAGACAGAACTGAGATCAAAGTAAACAAAACAAAACAAACAAACAGGGGGGACGACTGGGGGTCATAAAAAACAAACAAACAAAAAAAAAAGCACACACACATCTCAGTAGATTCCTCCTGGGTGATGGTACAAATGTGGCCAGTGGCAGCTATAGCTTCCTGCTAACTGACTGATGCATGAGAAAGGTTAAAAACTGGACACAACGTGAGGGTTTGCTGCATGACAAGAGAAGCCAAGTTACTGATTGGCTCTGGGTTCAAACAGCCACAACATAACCTGACCTAAAACATTCTTAACTTTTTAACACATCTACATCTATTTGACAAAATGTATCAAGTTGTGTTACATCAAATCACTCTTCAGCTTACTTTTTGCATCAAAATATATGAACGCTATAGTTAATGCACACACATTCATTTGATTTTTTAAAAAAAAAAATTTAATCTCCCCTCCCAGATCAACCTTGTTTTCATGTCTTTTCCAGTTTTTGTGAAAGCTCTCCATTTAATCACATAGATGCTGCTACTGTATGCATGTCCAGATCTGGTCCTGTTTAATCACAGCCGGCTGGTCTGTGTCTGCCAAAACACGTTTACATGAGTCAAAGTGCTGCTGACCTGCGCTTTGTCTCCGAAATGCTCTGCAGATTTGATACCGCATGTCGCTGATTGGATTACCGAGCGGGCCTGCTGCTCCCAGCTAATTAAGTGTCTGGGAGAGGGTGCACTAACGATGCACGATTACCTTCACTCTGCAGACAACAAATGAGGTCAACAAGGTATCAGCGGCCATGCTACGTACAGACAAAAGCGGCTGCAGTGTTGCTGTGTGCGGGCTGAGGATCTAAACATGAGCATGGCCGCAGTAAGTGTGAAATAAAACTTTAATAATTTAATGTGTAAAATATATAAATGAAAACCAATTGGTGAAAATTTTAAAGAAGTGCCTCAAACTCCGTTTAATTAGTACATTTTAAAATTAAACATTTTATCCCTCACTTTAAAAAAAAAATTTTTCAGCAAGCTAACAAGCTAAACTCAGCAGCACCTGCTGCTAGCCTATAAAATAGTTTCCAAAATACCCATTTAAAGCAAAAGCTAACCAGATAAATTCAATAACTGTTTTTCCTAGCTAATAAAATACTATTTCATTAATAAATATTCAAAATTACTACTAAATGAAATTCTTATTTTTCACTATACAATTAAAAAAAAAAAAAAAAAACACTTCTAGCCAAAACTAACTGGCTAACTTTAGCACCCAGTGTTGCTAGCTTAAGCATCTAGCACGTGGTTGGCTAAAAAGCCAGACCAGCAACAACACCAACGCTGTTCTATCATAAAAATATCTACTCCTATCAAAGGTGTGATGAAACAAGATTTCATAAGTACTTGTGTTTTAATAACTTTTTATTCAAATTACTGTTTCATTTATATTAATATAAAGTATTCATTTAATTATTTAATTTTATATTATCATGCCACACTTGTGTCACTCAAAGACAGAAGTGCATGCGGTTTTATCATTTTTAATATACGCGTGTACAAACAATAAAGAACAGAAGTGAAATTTGTGTTTCCATCTATTCATTTTCTTCCACTTATCCAATTTATGATGGGGGGCTGAAGCCTACAAATTTGTGTTTCATTCCTGTAAATGTGTTGCTGTTGTTGTTGAGTACTGTACTGGTCAGTGACACCCACGTGTCAATCTGTAGACCTTAAAATGAAAGCTATTCTGTAATGTGTCTTTATTACAGAGCTTACTGCTTTAAATATATCTAAATGTAACTTTTTTAAACATTGCTTTTCATTTGTCCTGTTCCAACACACATTTTATTTATGTAAATTTCATTTCATTAGGATTTTACCAGCACACAGTTGGTAAGTTCCTGAGAAGTCACTCCTAGACTCGTGCAAATTTGCCTTATTTTTCTTCTAGTTTTTGGGAAATGTCCAAAAAAATGTCTTCAAACAGGAATCATACCTGTGGGCTAATGCTGTACTTGCTGGACTCGACTCAGTGGTTGCTTGAACCCAGAGTAGCGGATGTTTGTCTGACTGCGCTGTAGCTGCTGAAAGCGTTTCATACAATAGTGAGTGAGGGTTTAGACTCGGGGTCTGTGTGAGCATGCCAGTGTAAGGAGGAAGATCTGTATGCGACTGTGTAACAGAGTCTCCTCTACGTCCCTTTGGGTGGGGTCCATTTTAAGGCTGTGGGGTCGATGGTCTTGCTGTTACCACGTTTGGTCTCCTTGGCCTTCCAGTCATCAATAAGGTCCTTAAAGGGGGGGGGGAGAAAGTACATTTAACAGAGATTTAAACATCAACAATAAGCAGTCAGGTGCTAGCTGAGTGTGGCTATTCTACTATCAGATCTGCCAGCATCACTATGTTTTATACCTGTCTCTTTAAAACCAGATGCTTCCCCTTCCAGTATTTGAGCATCTGGAGGGACTGCAGTGTGCTGACGATATCCACCGGGTTCACCGCCGTCTCCTGGCTGATCTCTGTGAACATAAAAGTGAGAGAAGAGTTGGAAGGCTGACTCATCAGCAGCTTTAAAATAATTCCCCTGTGCTCATTTTCACCCCTAAAAATGACCTCTATAAATCCTTTCATATTTAAAAGTTTTTCATTAAAATATTTCCTTCAGAAAGCTCAGCTGCAGGTCTGTGGGACGGGGCGAGACAGAGCAGCTGAATCGCGGCAGCACAAAAAGGAAGCATTCTGTGTACCGAACGGGGTGACTGAGAGGAGCTATCTGCATCATTCTGTGTGAGCTGAAAGCATCTTCCTAAATTCAAAATAACACAGAAATGCAAGTTCAAAATAAAAAGAAGAACGAGGACAAAAAGATGCTTAGATGTGAAGGAACAGAGTGTTATTACTGAACCACTGACTGTTTTGTCACACTGTCATAGTTGCTGTCTGACCCTGATGACAATCTATTATTTGATGCTTTTTGTTACATCTTTATTCGCTGTGACAAACAGATCACACTGAAGGAGACTCGCATTTTATCAACAGTACCTCCCATTAAACTAAGCACAGTGTTGTGCTGTGAAGTAAAATTACTTAAAACCCTACAAAGCATACTGTGATAATTATAGTTCTGTTAAATTATGATGGGTCAGGGGTCAGAAAATCCCATCAGTAGGGAATTTTCAGCAAATGTAAATGAACCACACGTATCTAAAATATGTCACTCGTTCAACTTGAACCGGAGGCTGTCATCAAACACACCACGTGGAGATGGTGGAGCAACATTTTTATGTCTGTGCATTTGCACAATAATGCACACATTGGAGAAAGTGGGCAAAGCACTGCACTTCCCTGCGACTGGTTCCATGCAATTCTGGTGATTAAAAAAAAAATGATGCAAATGCACAATGAAATCATGCAAATTCTTCTTCATGTTTTATATAGAAGGAAACACATGCAACAGATTAGCTGGACTACAAAACGTGTTCCATAAAAAAAGAAAATTAATGTGACAACAGCTGTTTTATTTATTTTTTTTTGTTTCCGAAAAATACAAGGTCGGTATCTCTTAAAGCACCGCTGTGCCTTAATGCCTTACAAAGATGTGAGTGTGTGGCCTTGTTTTGTTTTTAATCACAGAAGCAGAAACAACCAGCACGGAGAAAACTGATGCACCATGGGAGCAGCGTGTCCCTCACATCTTCTGAGTCACCAGTTTTTGTGGAAAACCACAGGGGCAGTCTCGTGTACGTCCATCTTCGTTTATCACTAGTACATTGATTCAATATGGCCGCAGTGCTCTCTGATCCATTCACAAAAGTGGCCACACTTGAATGCATGCACAGTAACACACACACACACACACACACACACACACACACACACACACACACACACACACACACACACACACACACACACACACACAGTTTCAGGAACTTTTGGTCTTTTTTGGGGAGCTCCCGGGTTCCTACATCACAGTGTATTTGATAAGCTTTTCTTCTCTATATGTGACCGACAGCCAGAATCAAACTGAATCAACAAAAAGTCAAATATGTTCTTTCTTCTTTAAGCATTTTGAATATCGTGGCCACACTCTGACCTTTGATGGAAATCTCCTTGCCCTGAAAGTTGTTCAGGTAGCGCAGCAGCACCTCCTTCCAGTAACTTCGGTAGCTGATGAGTCCCAGGTCAGAGAGGGGGCGCTCAGGTGAGCCCACCTTCTCTTCCACTTTAGACAACAGGTAACCTGGAAGGACAGACCGAGCAGAGCTTTGGATGGCTGCACTTCTGCTTTTTCTCGTGTCATCGAGAAAATGAAAATACAAATATTGACATAATCCTCAAACCTCAGGCTTCAGAGAGCCTCCTAAATCTGCTGTTATTGTGTTGTGCTGTGAGGATCCCCAGCCAGAGTGCAGGGCAGTTAGATTTATGAGAGAAAAACAGATAAAGATGAACACATACTCTGAGCGAGCGTACTCACTGAAGTCTATGAGCATCTTGCCGTAGCCCTGCCTCATGTACTGCGGCATGGTGAGGATGCAGGACACGTTGTAGTTCAGGAAAGAGTTCTTCTCCTGTGGAAGGAGAAAAAGGCATCAAGCTAACAGACTGAATCACGCGAGGCTGGCAGCAGGACTCATTTTTGAATTGGAGGTTAGCAGTATGAAAATGCAGTATCTCCCATCTGACTCCTTTTACCCGGTATTACAGAGCTGATGACATGACACACTCTGTGCAACTTTACTTGAATTTGTTAACAAACCCCAGGTTTAAATTCATCTTGTGCTTCTCAGTAAATAATTTTGTGAAGGATTAAATAAGTGGACCCTACAGCTTAAAACAAAAAAGTACACAAGGCAGCGATTAGGTTGTGGAGTATTATTAAAATGTTTCTAAGAGGAGTTAAATCATTTAAAATACTCTCATTTCCATGTTTTCTAGAAATCCCAGGATATATCTGTACACGTTTTTGTGCAAGTAATCCAGTTAAAAGAAACAGTACTGTGTAATGAGCTCCTAAGTTACCTTGGAGAAGTATCCAACTAGGTGGCACCCTGTGTTGTCAGCTTCAGTCATGACATAGAAGAGGAACGGTTCAACGTCATAATACAGAGTCTTGTGGTCCAGGAAGAGTTTTGCCAGCAAACACAGATTCTGACAATAAATCTGGGACAGGAAGAGCACAGTAGAAATTATAATGTATAAACAGACATATTTTGATAATCTCACACACGCTGCTCTCCCAATATTTATTTATAAAGGTAACAAAAAAGCAGCACTACAGCAAACCAAGCAGTTTTTACACTCGGACCATCAAACAATCCTGCTTTCACTTTTTTTCCTCCCTCATTTCTTAAAATTACTTATCAGGTATGAACACATTAGAAGTTACAGAGTTCAGCATTTGGTGAGAAAGTTCTCCCACTCTGACAGTCCTCCTGCAAAAAAAAAATATATATATATATATTCTCCTGTCAAGATTATTTTTTAGCACCTGACTTTTTGCCAGACCAATCCCTCTTAATCTCAGTATAGTGCTGCTCTGAAGACACATTGTGGCACATAATGCTGCGAGAAAATATTCTTTTATGAGCTCCATCAATTCCTGGAATAACCAGGAGGTGGTAAAGAAAAGCTGCGCAGTGCTCTCTCACCTTGTTCTTCTTTCCATCCACCTCAAAGACAGAGATGTTCCCCTTCCTGTAAATCTCGTCACCTGGAGGGTGCTTCCACACACACTTAGCCTTTAAAAACACACACACACGAAGAACAGAGCTGAGCTTAACTTTTGTTCAGCTCTTCAACTGGTGCAACATTAGTGTGTGACCAGGCTTAAAGGGTACTCTGTAATTCATTGTTGCAATAAGGTAATATGGGAGCAGCTTATGAATGACAGATAAAACAGTATTTCCCTAAACACTCTTTGGGGAGGTGCAACAGAACAAGGAGAAAAAAATAATAAATAAATAAAACCAGATTAATTTTTTTATTTGCCAAATTTATGTGCCCCTTTTCTCATTTTAGCTGCTGTTTTCGTTTCAGCTGAGCCTGCTCTGTCTGCTCCTCTGCCCCCCCTCCATCAAGTCAAAAGTGTTGCAAAAACACTCCCATAATCCAAACACTAGCATCACTTTGTTTGAGAGACATGTATATGTAACAATGTTTCAAAACAAAAGATTTTCAAAAAGGTTTAATATAAGTCGCAGCCCTCTTGATACGTCTAATTCAGTCTTAAATATTTAATCGCTAATATTGCCAGTGTTGTGGCCGTGCGGTTAATCTGTTTGACCATCTGGTTCCAAACCCCTCACTTCGCCCGAGCAGAGTTTGGAAAAACGATCTTGTCGGAGCTGCCACTCAAGTACGGAAAAAGTCTGAACTGCTCCAAAAGGTCAGAGTTACCGGTACACACTTTATCTAAATAGAGTCTGAATGGCACAAGAATAAAATTATAGAGGACCTAAGGCACTGAGATAGTCTAAGACAATAGCATAGGCTCATTTTGTGGGTCCATTTTCACTTTAATACCTCAGTGTCACTCACTGACAGCTTATTTTTTTCCCTTATCAGACACTTTAATAACACTTTGAGGAATTGTTCATTATAGTTTCCCCTTATATAGAAATATAGAATGAAAGACTTAGAACATTTAATTACATGTGATGTTAATGACAGGAGAAGACAAAGTGCAGTGTGCAAAAATGGGGACCTACAGTACTGTGCAAAAGTCTTGAGCCCCCCCAATGACTTCGCTGGGAAAATAGGAAATGGGTGAAGTCAATATTTGTGGTGACTGCCTTTACTCTGCAGCATAGTCTGAACTCTCTGAGGCAGCTTTCTTCTCATTTCTTTAAGCAGTCTCCAGGAACAGTTCTCCAGGCTTCTTGAAGAACATTCAAAGCTCTTCTTTGGATGTTTCTGCCTTTTGTTCTGTTCTCTGTCAGCATGATCCCACACTGCTTCAATAATGTTGAGGTCCGGGCTCTGGGGAGGCCAATCCATGACTGATGGTGTTTCATTGTGTGTTTTTCTATCCAGGTATGATTTTACTGCATTGGGAGTGTGTTTGGGATCATTGTCATGCTGAAAAACGAAGCTGCTGCCAGTCAGATGGATTTCAGATGGTGCTGCATGGTGTGCATTTATAATTTCATCAATTCTAAGAAGATCTCCAACATCACTGACTGAAATGTAGTCCCAAACTACAACAGAGCCTCCACAGAGTTTTACAGGTGGCTGTTGATACTCACTGCCGCACCTCTCTCCTGACCTCTTCTAAACATACTGATGACACATTTCAAACTTTTGCTCTTTTGTAGACTCAACTAAAGAAACAAATTGTGTGTTTTTGCAACAGGCTGCTAGTAACAAAGTGCCTAAAGATACAATTTGCTAAGTTGTCTGTTATGTGTAGACAACAGTAGTCATCCCTTGAGATAGATGTCTTTATTTGCTTGACTGATTCATAGCATAGCACTCATAAGCACCCAAATCTTGGAAGACCTTCCCAAAGCCTGGAGACCAGTTGAATAATTACAAGAAAGTCAGGAAACAGACTTTTATATTTTAGAAGCCAAATATCAAGAAGGGGTAAAACGAGACCTTTGCACAGTTCAGCATTTTGCTTTTCCTTACTTTCTCTAACGTTACAATGGTGGATGCTCATATTAAACATAGCTAATGCTTCAAATGCAGAAGTCAGTGTATTCACCACACATGCGCTGGCCAAAAGCGCAGGCTTCAGGCTGCTCTGAACACTCAGGTGCACAATGTTTTTCTACTCTTGGCTCTGCATGAAGTCATCAAGAATGGATAGTCCTAATATGGTCATCTCAGACACCTTGTTCTGCCTTTGAGCACAGAAGTCCCACCCACCTTTCAGGGACAGCCAATCAGAGGAAAGGTGGGGGAACGGGGATAGTATGAAGTTGTCAAATTTCTGTAGTAGAGTCCAAAAATACCAATATGGAATGCAATTGTGAAAGAATCAGCTATGGTCTATAATAATAATAGTTATTATTGGTGTCTAAACAGAACTAGTGCTTTTATTACATTAGCTGTGCCCCAAATCACTCCCTCATTCAGTAAATTGAGATTTGCTGGTCATCACCCCCCAAAAAATTGCCTCACCATGTGCCTGCGTAGAATGGTCTGACTCTTCATGTACTTAAGGCAGAACTCGCACATGTAGAGCCTCCCAAGGCGGGCGTACTCCTCTGGGTATGGAGAGTGATACCAGGTGTCCAGCTCGTAACGTCCAAACACAATGGTCTTTATCATGTTGCTGCCCTCCGACACCTGGCCGGACAGCCGGAGCTTCTCCTGTATAACCAGAACAGGAGGGACAGGAGGACAAGGTACAAAAAGGACAAGAAGACAGGGCAGGCAAGCAGGCACAGGGAAGAACAGAGAAAGAGAGAAAAATATATCTCAATTATTCAGGGAAGAGGATCGGGTGACTCAAAGGTAACACTCAGGAAAACCTCAGTGGAGGAAAAACCTACCACAAAGTAAAACGATGCAGGAAGAAAAATCAAAAGGAAGAACTAAAAGGAAAAGAATTCAAATAAAATGTATGAAACTAATTTCTTTAGGAAATACTTTGGCTGTATTTGTTCATGAGGAATTAAATCAACAAATTTTGCTACTGTTATTATGACTTCAAAAAACAGAAGGTACTGTCCAAGTAAAAAATAGTCAACAATAGTTAATTTAAGACTGGATTACCACACAATGATATCCATCCATAAAAGTAAAAAATGCTGATGTAACATAAATTCTAACTTACAGATTTCCAAGTTTATTTTGTTCTGAAATAGAAACCAATGGCAGCTAGAAAAGCCAGTCATTAATTTAAATCTATCAGGAAATGTGTAAGAATAGCAAAACAGTTAACGGATCAACATATTCCAAACATCCTATGTGATAGTGTATAAAATAACAATGCCTTTTTCACATGAATGGGTCACAAAGTGACAGAGCACAAGGGAAAACCCAACACGGAATGACAGGAAGTGATTTCCCAAACTACCAAAAATATCTCAGACGCCTCCTGCAGCTGCAGAGGAGGGTCTGCGGACTGCAACAGAGAAGAACAGGAATAAGGCCAAAACAAAGGGAAGTAGAAAAGTCTAAGGGGGGAGATGAAGATGAGTTTTCTCTCTTACAAGGTCCTCCGAGGCACGTGCCTGCGCTTTCCTGAACAGCTCGAGGTCGTAGTCACTGGTGATGTTCTCCAGCAGCGGCTCGCGGCTCACTCCGTGGTTCTGACGGTGCTCCTGGTGGGGACAAGAGGAGACGATATATTATCTGGTTGATTATGGCTGATTATGATATACGATACAATGTTACACGCAGATGCTTATCTGATCCACTTACCATGTACTTTTCCTTCTGTTCCTTATTGAGGCCAGAGTTCCTCTTCCTCCTCAGCTCCGTCACCTTCTCTTTGTAGCGCAGCTGACGGTCTGTAGGAGCCTGAGAGGACACACAGACAAAACACGTTAATGCTGACGCTCTTTCAGCTCATTAGCAGAGTGTAACTGATGATGACAATGAGTGCAAATTATATGGATTATATTACTTTTAATTAATGTGGACTCTTGAGGCTTTTTCTTATTTTCTGTTTTTGTTATATATAGACTGGTCTTTAATGTGATGCCTACATTAAAGACAGGGTTCTAGCCAGAAAGAATTCACAGCCTGGTGGGCCCCCCGGCTATCGGGCGACCACTTGCTAGTGCTAATAGGTGTGCCCGCTTGCTAACTGTGGTGACAGTGAACAGTTCCCGCAGCAAACCCGTAAAATTCTCAGCCCCAGTTACAAGCTCAGAATTGAGACTGCTCTAAATGCTCCATTTCTGACCTTTTTTTTTCCTACTCTTGTGAGGTCAGTGATAGTGGATAGTCTTAGGTCACCTCAGGCATCACAGCTCTCAGTATGAGCAAAGAAGCCCCACCCACCTGCTGGTCAAACCTACTGTTTGTGATAGATTGACAGTCAGAAGAAAGCTAACTTAAAGGAAAGGTGGCCTTAAACGGCGAACAGCTTAACAGCTTGTTTCAGATAATGAACTGAAGAAGTACTATTTTGAAACACTAATCATGCAAAGTTACCCAAGTAGAGTGGAAGAACAGAATAAAAGAGTTTAAAACTAACATAAACATAAAATTGACATGGTGTCACTTGCTGAACACAAAATCTTCACCAAAAAATGAAAACTGTTTTTTCACACCTGTATCGGTGTCCCACAGGGATGTATACTTGTCCCACTATTATGCTGCCTGCATGTATCTGTATATAACTAATCAGCCTTCTGTCTGGAGACATCGTGACATGCTGCTGACCATGTGATCTCATATACTGTG
This sequence comes from Archocentrus centrarchus, assembly GCF_007364275.1. Lineage (NCBI taxonomy): Eukaryota > Metazoa > Chordata > Actinopteri > Cichliformes > Cichlidae > Archocentrus > Archocentrus centrarchus. The sequence goes on along the minus strand of NC_044353.1, from coordinate 7,628,458 downwards.
GCACAACCCTTTTAAAAAATAAAAAATTCATTCAATGGGCATTATTGCTGCATGGCTAAACCAGTCACATCTCAAACTCAGTGTAACAAAATATGTTTTTGAAAAGAAAATATAAACTGTTAAATTTCACTCCTCAGATTAAATATGTTTAATGAATCAGGCATGTCGTATAGTGATTTAGTAACTAATTTCCAAAACAGCTCTTCTATAGAAATGATCATCTCATACTTCACATATTGTCTACACTCAACCTAATGAATACATCCAACTTAAAACTGTACAAATGTGTACCAGAAACCAAACAGCCAATCAAATACAAATAACCAGTCAGGCAAAATAAAAATATTTGGTAAAGGTTAAAGACTTTATCCAAATGTCTTTATTAATGCAACTGAAGTGAATTTAACCAGGCAAATGTTATGATTTAATACCACTTTACCTTCTGTTAATGTCTGTCCACATATGTTCAGTAATCACTGTAGGCTTAATCATTCATTGCTGTATGTGAACTGGGTTAACTGTGATTCAGGACTTTTTCTTGTATGGCCTTCTGAATTAGACTTTGGTCTTATCAGAGTGCAGCCAGTCCAAAGAAATAAAATGACTATAACAATGCAGTCTCATTGCCTGCTCTTGCCGGCACACTGCTACCCTGCATTACATCTTTGTATAAGAAGAATCAACACAGTCAGGCAGTGAGGAGTCCTACCACAGTTACCGTGACTCAACCTAGAGCAGCTCCTCAGCGCTTCGCCTCTGACCCTGCTATTCTGACAAATCGCAACATGAGTTGTTCTGTGAGGTGTTGCTGCTTTAAGAGTGTGTTTAAGAGCAGTGTGGGGGAATTCCCTTGTGCACACACACAGGCAGCATTGTGTAACCATCCACAAGCTGACAGGGGAATTCGCAGAAGGGTCAAAGCCTTCACCTAAATTCATAGGCTCAGTTGAGCTGACAAAGAGAATTACTTAACAGAAGTATGTGCACACATTGGTGGGAGCCTGTATCATAGTGCTGGGCTCATCTGATGGAGCTGTTTATGTTTTATACATATCTATGCATGTGTGTGTTCTGTACCACGCGTTACCTGGTTTCTTGTGGAGTGCCTGTTCTCGTCCTGACGGTGTGACAACGTCCTTTCCTCGGCCTGTTTGTCGCGTGTCGATGCCTTGCCCTGACAAAACATCAACACTGTCTACCACCACCAACTCGCAACCAGCCCCGCAGCAGAAACATCACAGCATGTAGCATCACAGATTCACACTCACTTCTTATCCTGAATTCCCTGTTGATGGATCATCATGTTTATTTGTGTTTGTGTGTGCGTGTACCTTGCATTCATCGGCAGAAAGGTTGTGGTAGAGAGGGCATCCTGATATGGAGAAATGTCTCTCATGCCTCCCTGTTAGATGACCTGAGAGAGAAATCAAAGGAAGGGGGGAGGAGGGATGGAAAGGGTGGAAGATAAAGAGATGCTCAGATAAATAAAAGCTGGTCTGAAGGGGAAGCACAAGTAATGCAATGAAAAGTGTCTGTGCTCTTACCCAGTGAGTTGCAGCCAGGTGTGGGACACTTCATGTTGAAGTTGTAGCTCTCGTGGAAACGCCGTCGTTTGGGCCGGTGCGAAAGGTCATGGGCGGCGGCCTCTTTGAGTGACAGCTCTTTGGCCAACCTCTCGTCCTCCTCTTGTGAAACTACGATATCATTGCTAGAAGACACGAGGTCATTGCTCGGGCTGGAAACTTCAATGTCTGACTCCGAGGATGGGGCGTTGCCTGTTGGTGTGCGAGGCGGGGTCTCGTCACGATCCACCCCTTGTTTTACATCTACAGAGTCAGTTGGGACAATGAAGACATGTCAAAAAATATTTCATTAGAAGTATCAATAAACAAACTTATACAAACTTACATCTTAAGGGAGACCACTGTTAACTGCATTTGCCACCACATGTATAGGCACTTAACACCCTCCCGCTGTGGCTGCAGGTAGAAAAATCTAATATTAAAGAATAATGTTAGTGCAGCAGACCACTGTCTGAGTTCAGAGACCCCAGGGGCTCACACGGGCCTATTCAAAACATTAGTCCAACTCTGTGTCTACAAAGAGGACACAGTCTAAGTAGCACAAAAACAAAGGAACAGCAGCAACTCCAGTAATTTGTGTCCAGTGAGAAGGCGTACAGGCACAGAATTTAATTATATGTCACTTAAATTTTGTAAACACTCAGATCCCAACACACAGACACTATAGTTAATAATACTAAGTATAATACAGGTGTTTGGGGGTTGCTGCTAATACAAAACTTTTGAGAGGAAAATAATACTAGGGCTGTATTGGAACAGTGAGGCCAATCCCTTTATTTTTGCTGTGGACTGAAAACATTTGGGTTTGACACCAAAAAAAAGAAAAATCAATATGAGACAAAAGATCAACGTCTCAGCTTTTATTTCCAGGTATTTACACCTGGATCTGATACACACTTCAGAAGGCAGCACTTTTTCTCTAAACCCACCCATTTTTCTTGTGAGCAAAAGCACTGGAACAGAAAAACTTAAAAATAGATTAAAGTGAATAAGACGTAATGAGCCCATCCCAGAAGAAGCCATGTAAGCTCAAGCCATGACATCACCTCCACTGTTTCACAGGTGAGCTCATATGTTTGGGATCATGAGCAGATCCTCTCTCTCCAAACTTCAGCCTTTCTATCACCTTGGTAACAGTTCATCTTCGTCTCATCACTCCTTAAAACTTTGTCCCAGAATTTCTTATCTCTGTACTTCTTGGTAAATCCCAGCCTGTCCTTCCTGTTCTTGTTGCTAATTTGCATCTTCTGGTGAAACCTCTGTGCTTTTGTTCATGAAGTCTTCTGTGAACAGTAGATCGTGATACCTTCACTCCTGCCCTCTGGAGGTTGTTGCTGATGTCACTAACAGTTGTTTTAGGGTCTTTCTGCACATACAGTGTTTCTGTCATCAGCTGCTGCTGTTTTCCTCGGTCCACCCGTTCCACATCTGTTAGCACACCAATGCTGACTTTCTTCTTCAGGACCTTCCAAACAATTGTGCTGGCCACAGCCGGCACAATCGTCAAAACATCTGTCAAAACATCTATGAACAGGAGGCATAACCAAAGATTTATTGCACAAGAAGTGCTCGCGTCTTCTCTCCCCTCTGCTGTGTTCACTGGGTAAGGCAGCAATGAGGCTGCAGAGAGTGACAGAGTGCAGCCGTGCACAGCGTAAGAGGAAAAGTAAGAAATCTTCTGTTGCTTCTTGCTTTCTTCCCGTGTGATCATTTTAGATACAAAAACATGAAACACAGAGCAACCACAGGGTTTGTTACAGTTATAAAATCAGACAAGTAAATACAAAGTTTTCTTATTGCTGCATATTGGAGAGCATATCCAAGACACCCATGTGGTAACATGGGCCGACTGATATGTGGGCTGGATTCCAGCATTAGGTACATAAAATTCAGGAAAATTGATCTGAATTTTAATTTGATAATTCATGTATGCCACTAATTTGTAGAATCGGGCATTCACATTCAGTTTGCATTTTATTTGACTTTTTTGACATTCAATCTTTTGTCTATTTTTACTGTATGTAAAAGGAGCAGAAAGACTTAAAAAAGGAATAAAAGCTGAACTGTGTCTCATGACATTAGTCTCAACATTTTTCAATTAAATGGTCAGCTGAACGCAGCCTTCCTGTGGACTATTTGGAGCAACTGTCTGGTTTGCTTTTACCTGGTGACTCGCACCCTTTGCATGCAGACTTTCAGTTTCTTCCTTCTGAATGAAGACGTCTAGTCCCAGAGTGTAGAACGACACGGCACAAAAACAGCTGTGTTCCAGTAGCATCACTCAGATTATTATTTATTCATTATGTTGTATTATGCTTATCAGTTGTTTGTATTTGTTTTGAAAATGTTCATGTGAGGATGGGTGACTCACCTACTGCAGACCAAATCTGCCTACAGGTACAAATAAAGGAACCTAAACCTGTAGATGATCATCTCCTGCAGTGTCTGAAGCTAGATAACAGTTCCCGGTCTCTATTAAATAATTGATTCATTTCAGTGACATAACACAAGTCCAGGATATCTATTGATACATATTAGTCGTGTTATGAGCAGGAACACACTGTGATCACAGATGTGATCATCAGCTGAACGGCATTACGAAGTAAAATAGAAAAAAGGATTCTCCTCCTCCTCACCTTCATGTTCTTCCTTCTTTTCTCTGCCCTTGTCGCTTTTCTAACACTTTCTTTTCCAGCCTGTCCTGAAAACATCTCGATGTTTTGCATCTCTTTGTGGCCTCCTTTTTTCTCCTGTCCCTGAACCCCTCCTCCTAGTCTCTCATTCACGAGAATAACCCTAAACTTACATCAAATTCATGCTCTAACTGGAAGGAGGAAGACGAACAAACTAGATCTGATTTCTAATACCCAACCAGTCTTACCATGAGCCTCGGTATCAGAGCCGGACGACCTGCTCTGCCGTAGTGGGTATTTTTTGGCTGTGGTGTTTGTCGCCCCCTGCTGGCTGCGTGTGACCCTGCGCCCGGAGGAGAAGACAGATGCTGGCACAGCTGCTGCCGCCGACTCTGCTGCTGAGTCCAGGCCTTCGTCAGGACCCACAGTTACAGGAGAACCGCAGTTATCTAGAGAAGAGGAAAGAAATCTGTCAAAATAACGTGTTTCTTTGTTTTAGAACCTTTTATAAGCTTAGCCATGACGGGATATGTTAGAGAAGTACTGTACCCAGCTTTAAATTGCTAACTTCCCTTCAGCAAACATTTAAACCTGCAGTTGAAAACTTCATAATGACTTTTGATTTGTAAACAGCTTTTCATAAACTTGTTTTACTTTACTTTTAAATGCTATTTTCTTTTTAAGACCACTTGTGGAGGCACGGCCTTTCAGGAGGAGAGCTAAAGCGATTAATCAACCAACTCATGGATCAACAGAAGAGAAAATCACCATTTACTTTGATAATTAACTTTTCAAGCAAAAATATTAGAAGCTCTGCCAAACATTCAAGAAAATAATCAGCAGATGAAATCGCATTTGAAAATAACTGCTGCAGCTGGAGCCCTACATGACTGCCAGTGTGGATTCTTCCGAGAAGCTGCAGAAATGTCGCTGAATAGATTGATTTGTAAATCTTATAAGCAGTCTGTAAGTGATACACTCCAAAGAAAAAAAATAGTTTAAAAAACAGTTACTTGCAATACGGCCTCAGTGGCTATGAAGAGACTGATCCTGTCACAAAAAAGAAGCAATAAAAACTCTGAACTTTTTTGCAGATAAAAAGCTTCTTTGCTGTTTCTGTGTATGCGTGAGCAGGACAAGGAAAGAGGATCCAACTTTCCTTGACAAAAAGCAGAGGAAACAGTGTCAGCCTCTGTTTTAAATCTCCTTAGATAGCCAAAGCAAAAGAGGTCACCCAGGGGGTGGGGGTGGGGGTGGGACTCTGTGTGTGTGTGTGTGTGTGTGTGTGTGTGTGTGTGTGTGTGTGTGTGTGTGTGTGAAAGAGAGAGAGAGAGAGAGATCAGTCTGTCTAAACCTATTCATCCTTTATGGCTGCCCATATACAATAGCTGTGTCTGAACTAGTGGAGTGAGGAGGGTTTGAAGTCTCACTTTGGGCTCAGAATGAAAGCTTCCTTCTTCATTTAAATAACACATGGAGGCAAAATTATACAGCATGTAGACATGTTTGGGTTCATAATTAATTTAACAAGGCTAAAATATGAATAACCCGAACAAAAAGGCACTTGGAGGAAAAAAATGCTTTAATAATACATCAGTGGAAAAACATGTTTTATGTCTATGAAAATAAAAAGTTATGAACTAAATCATAAAGAAGTTGACATTAGCACACAGCATCAGTGTCACTTTTTGCATAAATAAGTTTACCTCATTTTCCAAGAAGATTTGATTTTTCTGAAGTGGACTGGAACAAACTGAAAATCTTCCTGAGATTTTAAATCAGCTGAATGTATAAACTACTGACTGTTACATTTCCAGAAAACCCAAAAGCTACAAAGCTACCCTCCACAGTGCAGAAAGGGCAGATGTAATAAGCTCAAGCTTCTGCCCGCACCTTTCCTTTCAGTCAATAATTTGTGTTCTTTTCATTTAATGCTATTTTTTTTTGTCAATTATGTATTTGTGTAGATGTTTTGTTCAAAACTTGTTAGTATTTCTGTGATAATGTGACTGTTTACCTTGTGAACTTTGGCTGAGTCGCAGAGACGCGCGAGTTAGGCGTGTGCTGCTGCGTCTGTGCACGCTCTCGGCAGCTTCAGTGTGCTCGATATCAGCGGAAAAATCAGAGTCCTCAGTCCCGTCTGAGCTGCTGCCTGCGGTCCTCTGGGAGGGTGACAGAAGTGTTTTTGACTAAAATTATGGACTGCCACCAAACAAAATCCTTTTTTCTCTCTTTACCAGAGGATAATCCAACAAAGATCCCATGTTGGGGGGAGGAGCATCACCCCCCCTCCACATCTCCTCCACCCCCCCTTCCCACAGAGGACTTGTAAATACTCCAAATAAACCTAATAGTAGTATCACCACATACAGCTGATCTACTGTACCAAGCACAATCTGTCAAAACTGAGATACACCTTCTGCCTGAATTTCCTTACTGAAGCCTGTCAGATGGGTTTGTTTAGAAGACATCGAGCACCTAATAATTAAGGAAAGCAGATAAACCCATGAAATGCATTATGAACATGTCCTCAAGCATGGCACAAATTGATCCATCTCAGCTAGGCCTACCCTAAAAAACAAAAAAGTAAGAAAATGCAATCAAACAATATGCACAATTCTCTAAATTCACTAAAATTATTATGTTCACAGTATTTAGTTATTTTATTGTAATCTGTCTTTAAGTATGTTAAACTCAGAAAGTGACTACTATTACATTCATAACACATTTTGATAAAATGGAAAGTTACAGGAGAAATAATTGTTTTATGGACATTAAGTTAATGTCACTAAAATAATAAAAATAAAAGACTGTCTTCTAATAATAATATGATTTTATAATAAAATAAGTTTAATTAATTTTTTAAGCCCAAATAGGTAAAAACAATCAAAGTAGGAGCCAAAAAGAAACGCAAAGGTCAGAAATAATCTCAGTGCAGCACGCTGGTGTCACCGCAAACCATGTTTGACAACTTCACAACAAGACGCTGCGCGCACAATTTGCATACAACCAATTAAATTAAAAAGGAGGCGGGTCTTTGGAAAGGCGAACCAATAAACGTAACGCCTGTCAGGCGCCTGTCCAATCACAGCCGTTGTTTTGGTGCGGGCGCCCGTTCTCGCTCGCACCCAAAAAACAGCCTATTCCTTTTTCATCAGTTAGCTAAAGCTATCGCTGTTAGGTATGTTCAAGTGTGGTCAGCGTTTCCACTGCACCAATCAGCTGTTACACATCTGAGCAAAGTGACCAGTATGTTTAAAACTCTTTTCTGGGTACCAGAAAGAAGCGACGCTTCAAAAACAACAACAACAACACATTCCTGCAACTCAGCAATATGAGCCTGAGCTAGCTTAGCCATGTAGCAGTAGCCCAGTTACGCGATTCTTTAAACAGTGATATTCTATTCTCTGAATACTGCAACCTTCTCACTTCGTCTGGTAGGAACGCGTTTTAACTCGCAGCCCCCCTAAGTTTGTTTACCACATAGTTTGTCTTTTTTTTACCTCTACGTCAGCTAACATTAGCCATGACGTGATGTTGTTGTTTATCTGCAGTAACGGCGGAGTCTGCCTCACCTTTCTCCGGGGCATTTTTCAAAGACGTGCAGTATCGCCTCTGGCGTTTTATTATCCCGTGCTGTGGCAGTTTATGGTCGCTTTTGGAAACTGTAACAACGACGAATAACCAGCAGTTGACATGAGCCAATCCAGCTGGAAAAAAAGCGCATAAAATCCTCCGCACTTCCTAGTGAGGACAGCGCAAGCTCGCTCTTTTTGAGGGGTACAGCGACAAAATGAGTCCGGGTGGAAGCATAGCCCGTCAGATCAAAGGACCGCGGTCAGCTCTCGCACCCCCAAAAAATGATTGCCTGTATTTAAACTGTTGTAAAATATTTTTTGGCCTATTATCCATTAAATATATGTCAAATATAACTCTCACGAATGATATCAAGTCATTTTGAGCGAGAAACAACATTCTATGGAACAATTTTGCTTCCATACAACACCGTCCAGATATATGGTGACGCTGTCATTTAAAGCGAGTAGACCCTGGGAAACAGAAAGCTTATCATCGATTATCATTTTTGTTATTCAAAGCCATGTTTCATTTTAATATTAAATTATTTGTTTTATTTAATTAAGTATGCCAGACTGGCTGACCGAATGAAAGTTGAATCGCTTTTACCGGAAGTTAGGTTTTATTTTGAAATTTCCACAGGTTCTCTTGTGAAAATGTCTAGCTGGCTTATACACTAAAACAAAAACCAAGGTTTGATTGTGCTTTTCGAAGTGGCTTATAATAAGTTCTTTGTTTTTTCTTAGTGTGCGTACTTCAGCGTAGCTGTGTGCTTGTGGACTTGTGAAGCTTCGGCAGTCGCACACGACGGCGGAAGGCAGGAGGAGTGAATCCTCTCGCTCCGATCTGTCGCCCTTTCTGCAGTGCGAGCCCACACTCAGCTTGTCCGCGTGAAGGAAGCTGACACGTTACTTACAAAGTTGAAGGGACACTCAGCTTCCCTTCCTGCTAACGGTCTCTCTCCCGGTGCGGTTTAATAACTCTGAGCTCCATCAAAGAACGAGCGACGGCGACGTTTGCCTCCACGGTGGTTTCTTCTTATTATGGCTGGTAGTGCCACCAAGACAGTGTACGAGATTTTCCAAAGCATGGAGTCCGGGCCATCAGCACCTTCTAGCACTGCTACTGCACAGGTACAGTTTCACCGTGATTCCCAAATAGGAGGAGGGGAGACTGCTTTAAACCTAAACTACACGGCCTGCTCACAGATACGAGCATACTGTGCTGCAGAGTTAGCGGATAGCTACAGAGAATATTTGACTCGTGAAGTTCATTCACTGTTAGCTCACTGTACCTCACAAGACAAACACGTGACAAAACTAGACTGTACATAATTACGTTATGATGTGTCAAGGGGCTGCTGTTCATGCAGATGTTTCAATTTAATTTAATTTAATTTAATTTTTCCAGATCCCACCATAATCCGTAAATGTGTTCAGGTTTTTAGGCTTTAATCTGTCAACAAAGGAAAAAGAAAAAGCTGTGCAGTATTGCATAATATGTTATAAATGGAGTTCTGTGGTTTATTCATGCCACAGAAGCTTAAATACGTATATGAACATATGCATGTGTGTACACTGATTCACTGTCCACATATCTGTGGAAAGTCAGTCCTAAAAGAGGATGGCTCACATATGGATCATTCTTCCCGATTAAAGAGATTATTGTTTATGCATCCATGAGAATACGTGGCTGTTTGGGGCCGAGTGATTTATATTTCGGCATCTGAGGGCTCCATGTGTGATGTCTGTGTGTCGTCCAAAGACACTACACTACAGCACACCTCCTCCAGGTGGGCTTGAAAAGAGTTTAACAGGAACTGCTACCAAATAACAAATGGAAAAGATGGGTGTAACTTCTGTTTGAAAAGTCTCCCTAAACTTGCATTCTTTAAAATTCCCAGCAGGCGGAGACTTATCTGGTGGCAAACCTGAATGTGGACGTCTGTGGGTAATGGATATAAATTGGCTCCCATTAGAGAAAAAAAGGAGAATGCATTACACAGCTGTTTTAACAGATCACGGGATATTTAGTGGGCCTACCCTGTGATTGACAAGTTGCTACTCTCAGTGTCTCAGGTGAGATCTACCCCATGTGCCTGACATCAGGTTTGAAAACCCTGAAGCCAAAACTCTGAGCTCTAGGCTTCAAAAACAGGGCTCACCTCAGTGTGATGGCTTCCGTGGCTCTGTCAGGAGATTATAGGTAATAAATTACTGGGTAAGCACTCAACCCACTGACTTGTTTCAATTTGACAGCATAGATTATATAGGGCAGGAGAGACAAAAGTACCACTATCACTGCTGAGTTAATATCTGCTGCTAAGAATGCCACTGTAGCTTTAGTTTGGGTGCTTCACAAAGTGTTGAGCTCTGGACTTTGAGCTTCAGTCAGTAAATAGTTGACAGTCTCCACTTGGCCTAACCTCCTTCATCAGTCACTGTCATTGATATTTGTCTCCCTGACCAAAACTGAAATGTTAGTTCAGTTTTGGGTCATTTTCATTTGCAGTGCCAGATTGGCCCAGAATTTTAACAATGTTCTAATAATATTATTATGTTGTGGATTTGAAATTTTAAAGTGAGATTGACTGTTGTTAGCTCGGCTGTTTCAAAGAAAAAGTTGAGGTATTGTCGTAGCTTTGGCGTCGGCGGCATCGGTGGCTTCTGCTACACCAAAAATTTAACACTGGCCATAACCTGAAAACAATGTGACCGAGGATGTTCGCTTTCACACCATAGATGGATACTGTTCAAGCTAGACCCATCACACTTCACACACTTGTTAACTGACTTTAGTGGTTCCGATGCAGCAGGGGTCAGAGAGAAACTCTGAGTCTGTTGAAAAACTGCCAGCGAGCAAGTTTAGTTCAGAGTCTGGAACAGAAAACCTGGAATTTCCCTCATCTCAGGGTCAACAAAGGCCTGTGTGCGCTGTGCAGTATCTCTAAGCGTGTTTTCATATCACAATTTTGTAGCCTTTTCTCGCAGTTTGGTTTCTTTTCATGCAGAGAAAATGTAAAGTCTCGCACACTCTCTCCTATGTGTGCAGTAGCACGCTGGGACCTGCACACTCCATAGAGGCACAGGTGTGGTGTGGCAACAATAAGACTGAGAAAACTGATCCTGAGTGCGCCCGGCTGTGCCAAAGGCAAATTTGAAACAAAGCGCTGGTGTTGGCGCATGAATAGTAGTGAGCAAACAGGAAAGCTGAGTCTGTGTGTGAGTATTGGGAAACTCACAGTAGACACAGTTGTGCTACACACACCAAAAAGGGAAACGGAGTTTAAAACATGCTGAGAATATTTTCATCAGCAGGGTCTCTTCCAGTTTGTGAAGCCCCTAGGCTCTTTGCTCTACAGCTGATCCTTCGTCCTTCCCATTCTTCTCCCTCAGGCCTGGCTCGATCATCACTCCCGTTCTCTGGGTCTCTTCATTGATGGCAAGTTTGTTCGTCCAGCAGATGGACAGAGCTGCTCCCTGGCTGATTCTAAAGGTGAGAGCAGCCTGAATACACAGTGTATCATTTAGATGATTTGGACGAAGTGTTTCAGCCTTTTCATGAACAGCCTAATGATGATTGTCATGGTGTTTTTGCCTGCCTGCTCTCCAGGTAGCACTGTCTGCAGCACAGCATGCGCTGAAGAGGCCGATATTTCCCAGTGTGCCTCCTCTGCTGTTACCGGCTTCAATTCCTGGAGTGGTCTGACCTGCTACCAGAGGGCCAAAGTGCTGCTCAGGTCCAGCAAACCCACCTTCACACACCTCACTGCTTCCTCTTTGAGCCGCTAGCTTAATATAGAGATGAATATCACTGCGGTCTGTCCTCCTCTAACAGGCTGGTGAGTGTTCTCGGGCAGCACGGCCAATGTCTCTCAGAGCTGTGTGAGCTGTGTGAGGCCTCCTGCTCGACCTCTACCCTGGTCAGGCTGCTGCAGTACTACAGCAGCTGGGCGCAGCTCAGAGACACACTCATCACCAACTGGACAGCTCTGGGTCAGTGAATGCAACTGTGTTTAAAAGAAAAAAACTTTCTGTCTCAGTATTCTTTAATTTTTTAATTTTGCTCCTTTTTTTTTTTTTTGTGTCTTCCAGGTGTGGTGGCAGTTGTCACCTCTAATGACTGCTCTCTCTATTCCCTTATCCTCAAAGTCCTACCAGCACTGGCTATGGGTAAAACAAACACACACATACACACACACACACCCCAGTGTTTGTAGCTGGACCCTGATCTGAATCCTAAAATCAAATCTGAGCACTCAAATGATCTAAACATTTCAAAGCTTCCTCAGGTTTAAATACGAATGTGTACACATTCATGGGGCTGTGACAAAAGGATATGATAACCTTAATAAAAAGTAATGTTAGGGTAAAAGTATTTATTTATTTGAAACACCAAAACAACAGTTCCTAAATAAAAGTAGTTTCTGCACATTAATGCAAAAGAAAACAGATCAAATGTTTAAACTGGGAAAACGTCCCATTTTAAGAAAAATATGAGCTCATTTTGAAATTGATGGCAGCAGCATATCTCAAAAAGAGTTGAGCAGGAAAGTGTTCCTGAACCCGTGCAGGGATTTTTTCCATGACTGAATCATGCCTGTTTTTAATGCAGTGCTGCCTGAGGGCCTGACAGTCACGGGCATCCGGTACAGATTTCTGGCCTTGTGCCTCGTGCACAGAGATTCCCTCAGATATTTTTGCAATTTTACATTGAGGACATTACTCTGAAATAGTTCCATAATTTGTAGATGCTGTTTTTTTTGCAGATAGGTGAACCTCTGCCTCTCTGAGATGCTGTTTTTTATACGCAGGCATCTTACTGACTTGTTGGCCATTAACCTGATTAGTTGCAAAATGTTCCTCCAGTTACTTTTCCAGCCTTTTGTTTCCCCATCCCGACTTTTCTGAGATGTGCTGCTGGCATTAAATTCAAAATGAGCTTATGTTTTTGAAACTCCATTTGGCCTTTTGATTAAATGTAATTAATTAATTATGTATCACTTTGATTGTTTTTAGGCTTTATACCTTAATTTGTGGTGTGAGTGCTGCTGTGAGTTGTAAATATTTCTTCCTTCTAGGCAACTCTGTGGTGGTCGTTCCTGGTCAGAGCACGGCCCCCCCAGTGCTCCTGCTGGCCCAGCTTTTTACAGGAGCAGAACTTCCTGCTGGGGCTCTTAATGTGTTAACAGGAAATGACATGACACTGGGTGCCAAAGTGGCCCAAAACCACAGCATCAGCTACGTCACTTACAGCGGCAACAAGCAGGTGTGTGTGTGTGTGTGTGTGTGTGTGTGAGAGAGAGAGAGATGCATTTCTACAGAGTTGAGCTCTGAGCTGTGCATGTATTCTGAGAAAATGTCTTCCTTCTCTTTCAGGATGGGGTGGCGCTGTGTAAGACCTCAGCAGGGGTGGGAGTCCCCGTGTCAGTCTCACCGTGCATAGGCGCCACCTGTCCCTTCATCATTTTTGAATCTGCAGATATTAACAGCGCTGTGGACGAGGTGATAGAGGCCGCTTTCAAGAAGAAGAAAGAGGTATGCTTAAAGAGGGATGAGGTAGCTCTTATTGCCCCGACACATTCCTCAGCCTGTTTCCTTTCTTCCTCTCTGCCCGCAGGTCTGCTGGGTGCTGTGTGTGCAGGAGAGTGTGGTGGACAGTGTTGTTGCCCATCTCAGGCTGCGAATGGCTGGGTTGAAGTGTGTCACCCTGCCCAATGATGCAGACAGGATCCTGGTGGATGCTGCTGTACAGGAAGCTCAGCAGCTGGGCGCCACGGTTAGTAAGGAAACTTTGAGACAGCAGTGCAGTGTTTAAAACAGCTGTGTGAACACCTAAATTGCCTGGAAACTTCATTCCCAGGAAGTGTTTTCAAGGAACTTATTCCTTCAGGATTAGTCTGCTGATGTAGACAGTAGCTGTAGACATAGTGCATGTCAGCCTGTGATTGGTTAAGTAGGCTTTCTGCCAGGGTCTGTGACACTTGTAACCGGCTGTTGTTTTTTTTCCTCTTTTTTTTTCCTCAGCTGGTTCAGTCCCATGCTGATCCCACTTCAGGTGTCCAGTACCCTCCCACTGTGCTCTGTGGGGTGGCCCCCTCCTCACCGTGTGTGGTCAGCCCATCTCCAGGACCCCTGCTGCCCCTGATGACCTTCAGAAGCAACACAGAAGCAGTGACTCTTGGTAATGAGACCACCCTGTGTGAAAACCTCTCATAAAAGATTTGAATTTTATTTAGTTTCAGGGTTTTGATAGATTTGAATTTGCTTCATTATCAGAGACCTGAGCCTGTAGTGGTCTCTACATAGCATTGTTTTACTCTTTCATGTGTTGAATAAAGCACATTTTAGAGGCATCACACTTGTGAGTTTTAATAGGGAGTTTCCAGTTTAACCAGAGTAGCATTCTCTGCTGTGTACAGGGAACCACAGTCCTCATGGCCAGGCAGCATCCATCTGGACTGAGGACCTCACTTTAGCTCTGGAGACAGCCAAGAGGTCCATTTTTATTCTCTTCCTTCTGTTGTTTTCAGGCTCATCTTTAGCTAACTTCTTTAACCCTGTTATTCCCTCTGTCTCTTCCATTGTTTACTTTCATTTTAATAATTTTTTTCCTTCCTATCATTTGTGATCTTTTTCTCCATAGCCACCTGTGCTTGCTAAAACTGCTAAATTTCAAATCTTGTGATGTCCATCGAGTAATTAATGTTTATTTCCTCTGTTTGTTTATATTTCTTCTTCATCTGGCTTCAGTCTGTCGGTCGGCTCAGTGTGGGTGAATTCCCACTCCATCTCTGACCCCTGCCTACCCGTCTCTGGTCACAAAGACAGCGGCACCTGCACTGATGGAGGACAGGAGGTGGGTTTCAGTACTTTCTTGTTTTGATAGGCATTGCCAGCAGGACCTCAGTGGTGACTGAAATGCAGCAGATGACTTGTTGTGGTCCTGTAATCACTGAAGCACAGTGTCTCTTAGGCTCCAAATAGTGTACGCTGCATGGGTAACAGCATGCACACGCTGGTGGAGTTTAATGCTTTAAGTTAGCTTCTCCGTGTTCTTTGTTTGCTCAGCCACGCAGCAGTGTATGAATAGGGGAAAAACAGAAAGCATTCAGCTATATTACTCTTTGTACTTTTCTGATAACCTGTTATCATAAATTCATATTTTTTTGGTCTGTAGCTTGATAGACACCAGCTCCTGCAGCGGTCAAACATCCCTGTTAACCTCTGTCAGCTAAATCTCACACTCTATAGTCATACCCTCTTTCTTTCTGCCAGGGGCTGTACCAGTTTCTGCGTCCTGCCTCTTCTTCCTCTCCTGTCTCTCACTCCTCCCCCGTCTCTATGGACTACTCACGGTTCGGAACAGAAGCATCTCCGGTTATCATTCCTGATGATTCGGACCCTGCCAGGTAGGTTTGTGATGCATTGTAGCTGTGCAATTAACACGTTTTTATTTTATGGTAAATATTTAATTGCAGCAGTGCACACATGCTTAAAGAGATGTATATATCTCCCCCTTCAGAGCCCCGCAGTCCTACCTGCAGTTTGTTGCTGGTAAAGCGTGTAAATCAGTGTCTGGCTGCAGTGTGGCTGTGCGGTCACCAGGTGGCGGTGGTGTGTTAGCCTACTGTCCAGATGGAGGCCGGAAGGACGTCCGTAATGCTGTGGAGGCTGCTATCAAAGTCCAGCCAGGGTGAGCGCACAGAGACGTTCGCAAACACGTACACGTAGGCTACCAAAGTCCATCTCTCAAAACACACAACTGTATTTTATCTGTGAGCAGATCATGGCAGAGGCCTGAGATCTTTCCCAGAAATGCCAAGTTGTTGAGATTTTATGAAAAGGTGCTATTCAAACATGCACACAGAAAAATACCATTATCAGTGGATCCGATACTACTAACAATACATGGCAGAGCGTCCTTTTACTACCTCCTTATCAGTGGAAATAGTAATATACTGTGCATTATGCGTACTGTTCAGGCTTTGAATATATATTTGTCCAGCTCACAGTGTATGGGGGGTTAAATCAGAATCAGAATCAGAAGGTTTTTATTGCCATATGGGTGAACAGGTTCACAGCATTAGGAAATTGCTGCGGTACTTCGTGCTTACAGAAAAAAAAAAAACAAATAAGTATAAAAACTATAAGACAATATACAAGTATACAAATTGCAAATATACAGAGATATTCGAGCTTACAAAATATACAGTGCAGAGACTAATTAAAAGATAAAAGAATGTAAACTATATTCCACTAATATGTACATCAGTGCAATCAGACAGGTGCATAGACATAGGGTCATCAGCGTTTGTGGAGGGTGGTGGTAACAGTCTTAGGGTTATTGTTCATGAGTCCAACAGCAGAGGGGAAGAAACTGTTCTTATGGCGGGAGGTTCTGGTCCGTATGGACCGTAGCCTCCTGCCTGAGGGGAGAGGGTCAAAAAGTCTGTGCCCAGGGTGAGAGTGGTCGGCTGTGATCCGACCTGCACGCCCCAGTGTCCTGGAGGTGTACAGGTCCTGGAGAGATGGGAGGTTACAGCCAATCACCTTCTCAGCAGAGTGCACAACGCGCTGTAGTCTCTGTTTGTCCCTAGTGGTGGCTCCAGCGTATCACACAGTGATGGAGGAGGTGAGGATGGACTCAATGATGGCAGTATAGAACTGCACCATGGTCCTTGCTGGCAAGTTGAATTTCTTCAACTGCCGCAGGAAGTACATCCTCTGCTGGGCCTTTTTGACGACAGAGGTGATGGTGGGCTCCCACTTGAGGTCCTGGGTGATGGTAGTTCCCAGGAAGCGAAAAGAGTCCACTGTGGTGATGGGGGTGTCAGTCAGGATGATGGAGGGTAGAGGGGCTGTGTGCTTCCTAAAGTCCACTATAATCTCCACTGTCTTCTGGGCGTTCAGTACCAGGTTATTGTGGCTGCACCAGGACACCAGACGTTTGACCTCCATCCTGTAGGCAGACTCGTCCCCGTCTGAGATGAGTCCGATGAGAGTCATGTCGTCTGCAAACTTAATAAGCTTGACAGACTGGTGGTCAGAGGTGCAGCAGTTGGTATACAGGGAGAAGAGCAGAGGAGAGAGGACACAGCCCTGAGGAGTGCCAGTGCTGATGGTCCGGGAGTCCGAGACATTCTTCCCCAGCCTCACGTGCTGCTTCCTGTTCGTCAGGAAGTCAATGATCCACCTGCAGATGGGATCAGGCACGTTCATCTGGGACAGCTTTTCTTGGAGGAGATCAGGGATGATGGTGTTGAAGGCAGAGCTGAAGTCCACAAACAGGATCCTGGCGTAGGTTCCCTGGGAGTCCAGATGCTGTAGGATGAAGTGCAGAGTCAGGTTGATGGCGTCGTCCACAGACCTGTTGGCTCTGTAGGCAAACTGCAGGGGGTCCAGAAGGGGGGCTGTGAGGGACTTGAGGTGGGACAGCACCAGATGCTCAAATGACTTCATGACCACAGAAGTCAGTGCCACAGGTCTGTAGTCATTTAGTCCAGTGATCCTTGGCTCCTTGGGGACAGGAACAATGGTAGCGGTTTTAAAGCAGACAGGCACGTGGCAAGCCTCCAGTGAGGAGTTGAAGATGTTCGTGAACAATGGGGCAAGCTCGTTAGCACAGTGTCTCAGTGTGGCAGGTGAGACACCATCTGGACCTGGAGCTTTGCGAGCTTTGACACTCCTGAACTGCTTTAGCACCTGGTCCTCCTGAATACAAAAGACTGTGGGGGTGGGGGATGAGGGGGACTCTGGGGTGGGAGTCCTTGATGATGTGGGCTTCTCTGAGGTGTGGGGAGTGGGGGAGGTTGGGGGGTGAATATTTGTGTTGGCTGTATTGTAGTTGGGACTGGTGGAGGTGTGAAGGCTGCTGAACTGACCATCAAAACGACAATAGAACTCGTTCAGTCTATTTGCAGTTTGTAGGTCGTCTGTGGAGTGGGGGGTTTTAGGCTTGTAGTTGGTAATCTGCCTAAAACTTTTCCATACAGAGGCCGCGTCGTTCTCTGAGATCTGCTGCTGTATATTCTCAGAGTGATGTGATCTAGCAGTGGCCACTTCCTTGCTAAACCTGTACTTGGCCTCTTTGTAGCAGTCTTTGTCCCCACTTTTAAAAGCCTCCCTCTTCTCTATCCACAGCTGCTTCAGTCTGGGAGTAAACCAGGGTTTGTCACTGTTATAACTCACCCTGGTGCGTGATGGCACAATGCTGTCCTCGCAGAAGTGGATATACGAGGTTACAGTGTCCGTGTAGTCATCCAGACTGTCACAGGCAGCCCTCATTGAGTCCCAGTCTGTAGTTTCGAAGCATGTGCGGAGCTCCTCCACAGCCTCACGGGTCCACTGCTTTGTTGTCCTCACCACAGGTTTTGAGAGCTTCAGCCTCTGTCTGTACGCGGGGATCAGGTGGATCATGTCGTGGTCAGAGAGGCCGAGTGCAGCGCGGGGCACTGCGTGATAAGCCCCGCTTATCGTGCTGTAGCAGTGGTCTAGTGTCTTCTCCTCTCTGGTCGGACATGTGATATATTGTTTGTATTTGGGAAGTTCCTGTCTCAGGCTGGCTTTATTAAAGTCCCCAAGTACGATGATAAGAGAGTCCGGGTATGTCCGCTCCATGCACAGAATCTGCTCTGTGAGCGCGCACTGGGCCTCGTGCACGTCCGCGTCCGGCAGGATGTAAACAGCAGCCAGTATGAATGAAGCGAACTCCCGCGGAGAGTAGAACGGTTTACAGTGAATGAAAAGATATTCCAGTGAGGGAGAGCAGTGCTTAGCAATCACTGTCACATCCGTACACCAGCCACTGTTTATGTAGAAGCAGACTCCTCCACCTGTAGCCTTGCCGGAAAGCGCAGCTTGCCGGTCTGCGCGGAGGAGATGAAATCCCTCCAACTGGATGCTCATATGTTCCCATATGTGCTCTCCATACTGCTGAAAAAGCCTGTTAACCTGAAGTATAAGGTACAGACAAGCCAAACATAACGTCCCCATGTAAGTGCACAGGTCTCAGGAGGTTAAGATGAAGGATATTTATAGCTGTAAATATCCTCCAGTATTATAGTAGGCTGATATTATTAGGACTGTTAAATCATTGAAAACTTTAGAATTATTACTGATCAGATACAGACAGACTGATCTTTTACCTCATTAATGTATGCTAACTGTCAGGGTCCAGTGCAGGCCTGTGTGCTGACAGGATCTTAATGTAACGTGCAGTGTTGTAAGAAGGACTTTAAATTCAATCCTGGTGAGTTGGAAATGAGCTGAATAGGTCCACTTTAATATGAAGTTTGTTAAATTTTAAATCCACATATAAAACTTTATTATCTCTGAGATGATTTTGACCGTCCTCTGAACCTTCTTTGTAAATCACTTTCACCATAGATTGTGTGTTTTGTTCTTTATGTAGTGTTATCAGCTGGTTTTCTGTGGGGTTGGGCTGTGTGTGTTTACAGCCAGTCAAAGTCCAACTTGACTCTGGGAGGTGATATAAAGACAAACTGCTGAGTCATACACTGTACATAAAATGTTAACAGATTTTTATTCCACTGACACGCAAATAACACAAAACTGGATGCAAAGCAGGGCATGTGGCCTGTACTTTGAGTCATCAGCAGTCTTTATCCACAGTAATGCAGTGGAACCTGACACATAAATCAAGTCACTTCTAGCCCCAGTGGTTCTGCATTATCACTGTAGTACTTTGAACATCCTCTGTGTTCTTTAGCTGGATGAAAAAGAGCCCCTCTGCACGCGCTCAGTCACTGCACTCTCTGGCCAAGGGCCTCGAGGCAAAGAGGCGGGACTTAGCAGCATCAATCAGCAGCCAGACCGGCCTGTCGGTGGATGAGGCTGAGAAGGAGGTGGAGCTCAGCATCACCAGGCTCGGTGTTTGGGCAGCTTACTGTGACAAAGTCCAGGGAGGATCTCTGGTGAGGCCTTTCATGTTCTACAAAGCTGCTAAAGACATTAAAACATAAAGCAGTTTGATGGGATAATTAATAGGGTCTACACATCTCTTGTTTCCCTCTCCTTCAGCCCATGCCAAAGTCTGGTTCTGCTCTCTCCATCCCTGAAGCCCTGGGAGTCATGGGGGTCATCCTACCTGACAAAAATCCCCTCCTCTCCATGGTAACTGTGCTTGGGGCAACTATCGCCACTGGCAATGCTGTTATTATGGTCCCTAGTCAAAAGTATCCACTGCCAGCCTTGGCATTCATTAAGGTAAGTGTAGAGATGTACTGTGTGGCAGGGAAATAAGTTAAAAATGCTTCTTTTAGTGCAAAAAGTCAAACACACTGAAGTCAGTGGAAATGACAACAGAAGAAACATGAACTAAAGAAAAGTAATAAGTGGGTCAGTTAAGTTTATTATTCAGTGTCAGATGACTTTGATAATGTCAAAACCATGAGGTAAAATTAGTCATTCAAAGTTTTGGAAGGACAGTTTTTGTATGAAATGTCAGCCCTGCGACAGGCTGGCGACCTGTCTGGGGTGTACCCTGCGTCTCGCCCCACGGCAGCTGGGATAGACTTGAAGACAAAAAGGTTTCCAAAAAGCTTGTTTTCCCCTCTCCTTGTATTTCTGCCATGTTTGCTGTTGTGAAATTCTCTGCAGCAGATAACATTACAAAGGAGATCATTCAGTGGTGGGTATGAGTACCAAAACTGGTGCATATACTCTTTTCTAATTACTTTCTGATTAAAGCTCGTATGCCTTTTTAAAACAGAAGATGATGGCCATTTTCACAGCGTCCCCTAAAGTAAACTAGACCTGCTACGGTAAAAATTGGTCCACCCTAAGGATCAAACAGAGGAATATGGTGTACATGGTTGGTGCCAAGGGGATTGCCGCGAATTATACGTCAGGGAAACCAGACATCCTCTGGCTGAGCAGATGGCGCAACACAGAAGAGCTGCAAGACTGCAGCCTGCTACAGGCTAGTGGCCAGGGAGGAACTCTGGTTTGAGTGGGGAGTCAAGGAGACCATTAATGTAGAAACAGAGCGACCGTCTCTGAACAGAGGAGGGGGCCTGAGAGGACACGTTTCTCCATCTTACAGCACTGTGATTCCCCAGCTCTCTGTGAATAGTACTCATGGCCACTGATCAATGGTCATGACAATTTGCATGAACCTGTGACTCAGTTAACTGGTGATTCTAAAGTGGCTGTTGGTGTGATGGTAAATAGTTACCTGTCTCCATGTGTTAGCCTGTTAATAATAATTTGATGATAGGGTGTGCAAGCACGAGAGAGCTGAGTCAAGGGTAAATCAGTCTTCATGCATTGAATACATGACATTGATTGAACTGTACTGGAATAAATTGGCAGCGGGTGAATTGTCTGAACCTAGTTGCACCATAGTGCTAAAAGGGTAATCCCTCGAGCTGCACAGCTGCACTCTTTGGACCAACGTGTAACATATGCACTTAGTTTTACTTGAATTAAAGAAGCTTGGAAGATGTTTTTAATGAAAAGGAAAAATGTTGGGCAAACTGTAAGTGGCTAATGGGATTGTTTAAGTGTTTGGCTCCAGAGGGACAAACATGAACATTTTGGAACTTGTATTAATTGTTGAAAGATTGTCAGTTACCTGCTGCGCTGTTGTTTCTCTATTCCGTATTTACCCAGAACAGGGTTGACCTGCTATTGTAAGACGTGATGTCTGAAACATTTTTTGCCTAAGCAAAAGAAAAAATGACGTAGGTGAGTCGACTGTTGGTCAGATAATGTTTCCTAATGGAGAGTTTGAAAGTAATTGTACCTTAATGTTGCTAGGCTTGTGGGCGGTTCCTAGAAAATCTTTCCAAGTTAGTCAGCAGTAAAAGTGCTTGGTCAGCCCAGTTTAACCTGGAAGAGGCTCTAAATGCTCCTGAGGTTGAAACAGGTTTTACTGTCACAGTGGGGGGGGGGGGGGGGGGGGGGGGGGCACTGAGCTGTTTTTTTTTTTTTTATTTCAGTGGATCAACTCATAGAAAATAGTAATTGAAACACAGAAATGTGCATTTTCTTGGCTGATTTTTCTGCCATTTCTGTTAAATTCTGCCTTAATTTAAGATGAAACTCTCACAGTAGACACAAAGTCTTCAGTTTGCTGAGTTAAGTCGATTCTTTCAGACAGAAAAGCTCGATCTGCAGCTCCACTGAAAACAAGTGTTTGTGAATCATAAAAACTGTTGTCTTTACAGCACCTTTCTTCCTCCTCCTTCTCAGGTGCTCGAGTCCTCAGACCTGCCAGCAGGCTTGGTAAATGTCATTACAGGAAGTCAAGACCAGCTGACTGTGGCTCTGGCTACTCACAGTGTCATCAAGGCCATCTGGTACTGGGGCAGTGCTGAGGTGAGGCGAACTCTAATGCAGAAACACAATGTGTAGGATTAAGTTCCAACTCCCGTGTAATGACCTTCACTCACTTCACTGTTTCTGACTTCATGCTGCAGGGCTGTCAGTACCTCCAGTACACCTGCACTAGTCCACTGAAAACCCTGCGCCTGTTCTCCCAAAAGGGCAAGGAAGGGAAAGATGGAGGGATGGACTGGACTCAGTGCCATCCGTCTCTCCTGGAGGAAATGTGGAGAAATGCTGTGCAGTGGAAGAGCATTTGGATTCCTACAGCATAAGACCGGAACGGCAGGAAGAAGGAAACAAGTTACAGCTCTGATATCAGCCTGGAGCATTTGACTGCAACCTGAAAAATCTGACATTAACTGCAGCTACAGTCAGTCATCACAGGTCAGACAGCATGGATCCAACAGTGGAGAGGGAGGAGTGTTTTAAGAGCGCGTGAGCAAAATGAGAAAACAAAAGATTACATAATTTAAATTTTGAGATTATGTTCAGAATGGGTGAGACTCAGTCTGGGTGGAACACTTAAAGCACTTAATACACAGACAAGGAATTCAATGAAGGTCTCATGTTAACAGTGTTGCTAATATTTAAGTTGATTTTGTTGTATTTAACCTCTAAAAATTCTACTAAAATGGAAAAGTGTGGTGATGGGTGGTCATTACACACTTCACTGTGATAAAATATGAAATATAAACGGCTCAGTTCAGAAACAGTCATAATAGGGGGCGCTCACGAGGTCGTCCTCTGTGATTAGGAATGAATGCAGTTAAAAAAACAGAATAATTTTACAGTATCAAAAAAATGTCTCAAGTGAAATAAAGCCTTTAGTTTCTCTTAGAGAAAAACTGCTTTTGACAATAAAAAGCTCTCGTTCAGCTAATCTGTGCTGATTGGTCCCTTAGAAATTCATGAAAGGAAAGCAGAATGCGCCTTTAATGGCACCTGTTTCCGAACAGCAACTAAAGCAGACATTAGAAGTGCAGTTGAACCACAACAGAAATGTGCTTGTGTGTATAAGAAGCAGCTGGTTTAAGGAGACTGCTATCAGAGGGGTGTACTATGAAGGAAATTCAATACAGCCAGGATTTCTTTGTGTTAGCTGGCTTGACAAACCCTAAAGCCCCAGAAGGAGATAACGGCTACCATCAGCTTTCTGTTAATAGCTGCAAATCCAGCAGTGTAAAAGAGACTTGATAGCAGATTAGAATGAAGCATAAAAACATTTTCTGCATTACTAACTTTAATATATTCCAATGCACAGCCTGAGTGCGATTTAACTGGACCGATATCACATGTTGTTCTCGTTGTTCTTTCATTGAAATGTCTCAGCTGAATTTTTCACTTTGCAACTTGAAACCACAGAAGCCTTACAGATCCTTCAGTGATGAAAGCAAAAAATATCCTGTGTATCGATCCAGCTACACAGAGTTCCTGTGCCGTGTGTGTGTTTTGCTGCACAATAATACTGTAACTTGTAGCCATGGAAGAGTGCCAAAACATTCCTAGTGAAATTTCATTTGTTTCCAAGTTCACATTGTGAAATAAAACAAGTTTTCAAATGTGTGTCTTTTCAGAGACTGACATCTTCTTACTATAATGATCGCAGTATATGTATGTCTATATGTCTGTATGTACTGTCTCCTCCTCTTCCATTTGTGGATGTTTCATGTAACTTAATGGTCACTAAGATTTGTATCTGTGACTGCTAAAAACAGAATGGAGAATTTAAAAGAAAGATTGAATTTCCATTGAAATGGTCAATATTACAGCTACTATTAAAAGAAAAAAAAAACACACATTTTCCAGACATTTTTTTCCCCACGAGTCACCAGTAAATTGACATTTGTTGTTTTTATCCTTCCAATAAAGCGGGAGGATATTGTCATTCCGTCTGTCTGTGAGGTTTTACCTTTTACCGCAAGGAGTTGTGCCATGAAATTTGGCGTGTGTGTTCTTTACTCTTCAAGGATGTGCAACTTGATAATCCTGTTCCTGGATGTTTAGTACCCTTCGTACACTTTGAGTGTATTAATCTAAAGTGGGTGAAACACTGGTGATAAATAAGTAAAAGGTAAATATAAAAGCAACTAAGGTGAAGTAATAAAAACACAAGAGGAATAAGCATGTAAACAGATAATGCAATTAAAATTCTGCCCTGCCATCTGAGACCCATCAAACCATACAAAGCTTTTCTAGTCTTCTATCGTCTAGTTTTGCTGAGCCTGTGCAAACTGTAGCTTCAGTTTCCCGTTCTTAGCTGACAGGAGTGGCACGCGGTGCGGTCAACTGCTGCTTCTGCAGTTCATCTGTCTGACGGTTTGACATGTGCATTCAGAGAGGCTATTCTGCCTCTCTTGGTTGTTAGGAGTGGTTATTTGAGTTACTGTTGCCTTCCTGTCAGCTCAAAGCAGTCTGACCTATGTTATCTGACCTCTGACATCAACAAGTCATTTTCACCCACAGAAGTGCCGCTCACTGGATATCATCTCTTTATCAGACCATTCTCTGTAAACCCTACAGGTGGTTGTGTGTGAAAATCCCAACAGAACAGCAGTTTCTGAAATACTCAGACCAACAACAACGTCACAGTCAGAATCACTTAAATCATCTTTCTTCCTCATTCTGATTCTCGGTTTGAACTCCAGCAGGTCGTATTGACCATGTCTGCATGCACTGAGTTGCTGCCGTGAGATTGGGTGATTAGATATTTCAGTTAATGAGCAGTGGAACAGATGTACCTAACAAAGTGGCTGCAGAGTGTATGAATAAAATAGAATTGATCTGATTTGGCCCTTGTTTTTGCTCTTTGGGGTTAATGTACCAGGAACTTCCTCCCTTAAATATTGTTACATGTTGATGCCATGCTGCCATGTAGCTGAGTTTGACCTTCATTAGAGGTGTTACTACAGGATATTTTTTGCTTTCCAGAAAGGAGCTGCCATTAATGTTATAACCAAAACTTTGTTTCTTTCTATTAATTAAAACACTGCTGGGAAAAAAAAAACAAAAAACATTCCTTTCATTTGGAACAGTTAATGGAGAAGAAACATGCAGTTTATGGGAATTCTCCTGTACATAATGTTATTTTAATACATTTCTTTACTTAGTTGCTACTAATTCACACAGATGTTTGGTCAAAAACTTGGTTTCAGTAACTCAGTTACACTGTTGCTTCTTTCTTTCGTTCTTGTTCCTGTTTAGTTTTCTCAAACCGGTTCCATCCAGCAGAGCACTGAGGTTAGATTCCAGTGTCACGTTGTCACGAGGTATCCTCCTTTAATGGCATCCGTGGCAAAAAAACAGAACAGAGAAACAGGAAGACCGAGGAATGCTGAGTCACAGCAATGACACAGCAAAATGCTGAACCTGATGGTACAGCACGTACTTCTCATCTTACATGATGGTGCACAAAGTTTGTGTTCTTCCTTATAGACAGAACATTTTCCTTTTTCTTAAAATACATAAACATTACTAAATAACAGTTCAACTTTAAACATCTACAGATATAAAATACAACATAAACATAATGTAGCAGCAATATTAACATGCACTGTTGGCCTGCATGGCTCCCACTGTGGGTGAAACCAATCATCTTACATTGTATGTTCTCCTTTGTGTGCATAAAGGTAACAATCTAATACAAGTAAGTCTTCCATAAATTGAGATGGTGGAATTTATTTGTTGGGACAGAATCAGTAGATCAGTAGTATGAGCCATCCGTCTTTGGCTAACTCTGCCAACCATTTTTCAAATACTGACAAAACAATAAGAAAACAAAATAGGCTGCAGTATATACAATAATTCAGTGAGGTTCAGCAGCATTTTAACTGGTTAAAAGCAAGACTAGTTATATTTGCACATGCTAAAACTCTCGCCAGAGAAATAAAAGCAGCAGTTTGGGCTACATTCATTTTATCACTGGAAAATGATGCTGTAAGGATGCAGCAAATAAATGTAGAGTCTGTCCTTGTGCTTTACGGCACATCTGTTCAGACTGGCAGGTCTCTCAGAGTCCACCTGGGGTGGCTCACAGTGCTGCAGGTTAATTGATGTCCTGTAGTGCTGATTGATGTAAAAACATGAGCAAGCTAAACATATAGAACAGCTATTTATGATTCAATCAATCAATAAATGAATCAATCAAATACTTTATTATCCCCAAGGGGAAATTTATATGAAGATGAAGCTTGAAGCCTGCTGTGTGTGTTTTGCATGAAAGACATCATGAGTGAACTTCCACACACTTGTATTGTCTCATGGAATACCTTATGTATGTAAGATTGTACTGCACTTGAATAAACTAGACATATTTCTGGTGCAATGAGACTCTTGAAGGTCCAGTTCAATCATGTCACTGCATGTGACTGACTGTCAGCAGGTCACGTTAAACATTCAACGTTAGCGCTCAGATCTCCGTGAATTAGGAGACAAAGAAATGCAACTTCATCCTCTGTCACAGTTGTTATCGATGCCGGGGCTCAGTGATTGGTGGAAACTTACGTCATGTCTGTCACGAGGTCTGTGTGGCATATAAATACAGGGACCTGCTCCTCTGCCATTTCATACCAGGGAAGAAGCCTTTGAGGAGTTCTTGCTTCAACAGTGTTTGAACGGAACTTCTTCTCTTCGCCCCGATTTCCATTTCATCTACTTTACGTTCCGGAAGCCAAAAATCCTTTTCTACTTGAACACTACAGATAAAGTCGACGCTAAGCTTTATTTTTGTACCGTTTTTCGTTAATAAAAAGCACAAGAAACACCAGCCGAAATGGAGTCCCAGGTGCGTCAGAACTACCACCGCGACTGCGAGGCCGCCATCAACCGGATGGTCAACATGGAGCTGTTTGCGTCTTACACCTACACTTCTATGGTGAGTAAAATTTCATGTGCTGTTCATAGATTTATTCTCTGCTGTACTAGCTGCAGTCACTAAAAGTAAAGGGTTTAGCTTTACTGAATTCAGTAATGCACGGTCTCAGCAACAGCTTGTTGTTCGGTGGGTTATCACAGGTGGCAGGTTGCCACGTAAGGAGTGTGTTCACCCTATTTAAATAATAGCTCAAGTCCCTTAAAATGACTTGGGCCATTAGCTTAAGAGGCTGACAAAATGCTGAGTCATGCTTAGGCTGCCTTTTCCTTTGTCTCCAACTCAGCAGTTATCTTGGCCTAAACTGTCACTCGTGCAGACCGCTGTCTGGCCGCATAACTACTGTTTATCACAAGGGTGTTTTGTTTTTTTGTTTTTGTTGGCTGACTAATAATTGGTGCTGTGTACTAATAACTGCCTCTGTCTCATTTCACAGGCCTTCTACTTTGACCGTGATGATGTGGCCCTGCCAGGGTTCTCCCACTTCTTCAAGGAGAACAGCCATGAGGAGAGGGAGCATGCTGAGAAGCTGCTGTCCTTCCAGAACAAGAGAGGAGGGCGCATCTTCCTCCAGGACATCAAGGTCAGTACAAACAGACCAGTTCTGACATGCCTTACTGCATCCAGTCTAACCCAGAAACTGGGATTAATGTGCAGTGTTATCACACTTGTACTCTTCGTGTGTGTGTGTGTGTGTGTGTGTGTGTGTGTGTGTGTGTGCGTGCGTACAGATTTTAAACAAGCTTTCAGTTTCTAACAGAGTTGTTGTTGTTGTGTAGAAACCTGAGCGTGACGAGTGGGGCAGTGGGCTGGAGGCCATGCAGTGTGCTCTGCAGCTGGAGAAGAATGTCAACCAGGCTCTGCTGGACCTGCACAAGCTGGCTTCTGAACACAATGACCCACATGTGAGTTTAAGAGGAACGAGTTTTGGGTTAAACACTGAAATTAGTTCATGCTGTGGATATTTAGCAAGTCACCAAATAACTTTAATTGTTCCCACCCCCAGCTTTGTGACTTTCTGGAGAGCCACTACCTGGATGAGCAGGTGAAGGCCATCAAGAAGCTGGGTGACCACATCACTAACCTCACCCGCATGGATGCCCACACCAACAAGATGGCAGAGTACCTGTTTGACAAGCACACTCTGGATGGAAAGAGCTAAATGCCAAGACCTAGAAGTGATCCTGGAGCAAAAATGTTAACAACGCAGGCTTTTAACTAAACACACTTCTGCTCCAGCTGTTTCACTGAGAATAATTTCTTTCCTGATTAGCTAACCTATGAAGCTGGCATCAGTTGTATGTTGTGGTTGTATTAACATCTCACAAATGACGTTTTATCAGGCTATGGCTCTGCTTCTAAGCTGTGACACTGAAATGTTTCTGATCTACTCTGAATAAAAATTGAGCTGGATTTTTGGTCTGTCTGCAAATATGACTCAGCCATATGAAGAATTTTAGTGACTTAACTGGACCCTGTCAGATTATGGCGTTGACAAATATGGCTTAATGGTTGCTTCTATATGAAGCCCTTAATTGATGCGTAGAAATATTGACAAAGCACAGCAATTATACAGCTTACAAATGTCAGCCAAACACATGGCAGGAATGCATTAGGCATGGTCCTGAAGTTCTGAGAAAATGCTTCACGCTGATAGGGAGCCATAACAACTCATTAAACAGGTTATGCAGGAGAGAAATGTTTTCCAGGAGCTCACAGAAACCTTCAAAGTGAAACCTGTCTAAAAGAGAAATTAATTTTATCAGAAAATTCAAAGATGTGGATTTAACTACACTGCACGATTAAGGAAGTTGTAATCTGAAAAGCTATAGAAACTTATGTAAAAACATTTCCATGTTCTCAGATGTAGGGAAGTATAAAGTTCCATAAAACGAGAACAGGAAGTACCTCAAATTTCGGAAAATATAGTTAATGTTTCAACACTGCCAAACTAACAGATGCCTGTGTTTCCAGGTGAGGCAGCATTTTTACTTAAGTTTTACAACTAAACGTCGCCATCCTGCATGAAAAATTGCCAATGTTAGTAAAACAT
The DNA here is from genome assembly GCF_007364275.1 of Archocentrus centrarchus. Lineage (NCBI taxonomy): Eukaryota > Metazoa > Chordata > Actinopteri > Cichliformes > Cichlidae > Archocentrus > Archocentrus centrarchus. The sequence continues at coordinate 7,599,395 of NC_044353.1, read as the reverse complement.
TATCACAGCATAGAGACAACAATCTCAAAGTGTTGTGAAAATGAAGGACACAACAGAGATCAGGGTAAGAAAGGACAGGCTGAAGGCAGATCCAATCAGCACACACTCATCACTGTGCTAAAAAGCACTGTAAGCTGTCCTGTGTTGACTGCCTGGAATAACACGTAAGCACTTGTCATCAAGTGGCTACACGTACCCTATTTTCAACATTCTCATACATTAAAAACTGACTGAGCAATTTAGACAGCACTTTGTTTTCTTTTTGACCAAACATCTGTGAATTTGTAGTAAGAAAAGTATAAAAATAACATTATGTACAGGAGAATTCCAATGAACTTCATGTTTCTTTTCTATTAATGGCCCGAAAAAGAAGACAAGGGTTTTTCCCAACACTGTTTTAACAAATAGAAACACTAAGCTGGGACCTGTAGATAGCAAGTCTTGAAGAGTCAGCTGAAGGGAAAGAAAAAGATCCAGGCAATCAACACCTATGTCCTGGCTGAAGCAATTGACATGATGACAAGAAAGCTCCTTACCATACATAGAGGGTTTCACCCCAAATCCAGCACCCTGAGACTGTATGCTAAGTGGAAGGAAGCAGGCTGAGGACTAGTGAGTGTCAGAAACACTATCATGGATGAAATAGCAAAGATCCTTGAGAATCGAAAGATCCCACCAATGGCCGGACAAAGCTGGATCGAAAGATAGCACAAAGATGGAACACGATAACAGAGCGGCTGGCAGAGTATACAGAAGCATCTGTGCCGCGTATGGCTGGAAGTCCCAAGGTCAAAATGGGATACAACCCCAAGGGTGGTTGAGAATGACCAAGAAAGATCTGTATCTGTCACTTCCAGATACAGACGGACAAACTGCTGATGACTAACAAACCAGACATAGTAGTGGTGGACAAGCAGAGGAATAAGACCGTACCAATACCAAGTGATGGCAACATCAGTAAGAAGGAACACGAGAAGCTTGAGAAATGCCAAGGACTGAGAGAAGAGCTTGAGAGGATGTAGAAGGTGAAGCCAACAGTGGTAGAGGATCTGGGGTTTTCCTCCGGGTACTCTGGTTTCATCCCACAGTCCAAAGATATGCACAAAGACAGACTAGGGTTAGGTTAATTGGTGATTCTAAATTGTCCATAGGTTCAATTCAATTCAATTCAATTCAATTTTATTTATATAGCGCCAAATCACAACAAACTGTCGTCTCAAGGCGCTTTGTATTGTGGGTAAAGACCCTACAATAATACAGAGAAAACCCAACAGTCAAAACGACCCCCTATGAGCAAGCACTTGGCGACAGTGGGAAGGAAAAACTCCCTTTTAACAGGAAGAAACCTCCAGCAGAACCAGGATCAGGGAGGGGCAGTCATCTGCCGCGACCGGTTGGGCTGAGAGGTGTGGATGGTTGTCTGTCTCTTTGTGTTAGCCCTGCGGCAGGTTGGCGACCTGTACAGGGTGTACCCTGCCTCTCACCCTATGTCAGCTGGGATAGGCTCCAGCCCCCCGCGACCCTGAACAGGATAAGTAGAAGAGAATGGATGCATGGATGGATATTAATTCAACTGAAATATTTCAATGAAAGAATGATAAGAACAACATGATGATTCCACACCTGTGATTTTAGTCCAGTTAAATTGGACTCAGGCTGTTTTGGTGTCATTTGATTGGTTATGACTAAAACATGTTTCTTTCTATTTGTTAAAACACTGCTGGGAAAAACACTTCTCTATTTGTTAATAGAGAAGAAACATGCAGTTCTTTGGAATTCTCCTGTACATAATGTTTGGTCAACAATAAAACAACAACTGTGCTCAATCAGTTTTTAATGTGTGAGAATGTGGAAAATAGGGTAAGTGTAGCCACTTGATGACAAGTGCTTATGTGTTATTCCAGGCAAACATAATCAACACAGCTTACAGTGCTTTTCAGCACAGTGATGAGTGTGCACTGATGGGATCTGCCTTCAGCCCGTCCTTTCTTACCCTGTTCTCTGTTGAGTCCTACATTTACACACAACACTTTGAGATTGTTGTCTCTATGCTGTGATAACGTTTTACTAACATTAGCAATTTTTCATGCAGGATGGCAACGTTTAGTTGGAGCATAACTGAGTATATTTTCCAAAATACTACTTGATGTTCTCATTCTATGGAACTTTATACTTTTACTTCCCGACATCATAGAGGGAAGTGGCAAATGGTGTTTTTACTCCAGTTTTTATTTAAAAGTTTGATAACTTTACAGATTACAATTTTCTTACCTTTGCTGTGCAGTGAAAATCACATATTTCCAACTTCAATAATTTTTCATTTTTCTTATAAAATTAATTTGTGTTTTTCCCATATAGATGGAACATTTTCCTTTTTTTTTTTTTTTTTGAATACAGAAACGTGTTTTAAGGTGTTTTCAGATGGTGGAATTTATTCACTGGGACAGAAAGAGATCAGTATGCTGTCCCTCAATCATGCATCTTTGGCTAATGCTGCCAACCATTTTTCAAAAATTGACAAATCTGTGATTGTATTGCACTTGAATAAAATGACTCCAGTTGAGTGTCACATACCTCTGCTGCAATAAGACTTGAAGGAGAAGTTCCATTGAAATAAAACTTTTTACATAAATAGAATGATCTCTAAATGGGTAGATAAATACATTTCTTCATTTTTTTCCCAGCAATAGTAGTGTTTTAGACCAAGAACGTCTCCTTTTGCTGGTAATGTCTGGATTTGTACCTTGTTACTACTGATTGTCAATCCAGTTCTTGTATAATTTGGCATACCTCAGGCTTTTCTCCCTGTTTCACTTCCTTAAGAATAACTTCTTGACAGTCACCCTTCCACTGAGACCATTTGTGATGAGGGTTCAGTTAATACTGGATGGATCAGCTGAAGGGCATCTCTCATGTTATTTGTCAGGTCTTTGCTTGATTTTTCCTTTGACTTCCTAGGTCATGACTTTCACATACATTCATCTACTGTAGGTAGGTGTTTAGGTCTAACACTTCTTCTTTTGTCCTCCACTATGTGCAGACACAACAGTGGTTCATCTCTTGAGATAAGTACCTTTTTATGCTTGAATGATCCATAGATCATTCAAGCATAAAACAAAACATATCTCTGAAAATGGTCGGGTACAGGACTGCACTAAAAATGAGTGAAAAAGCAGCCAATGTACAAAGAAAAACTTTCAGAAAGCCTGGATAACTTATGCTCATGACCAATTAAAAACATTACAACAAAATCTGTGTCTATCATACGGTGATGATAGGCTCTTATATGCATCAGCCAGTTTTCTTCAACATGTTCTGAGATAAAATCTGTACATATTTTACACATTTTGCTGCCTGTTGAAATACAGAAAATGCTTCATCACTGCATGTGACTGACTGTCAGCAGGTCACATCAAACATTAAGGGTTAGAGCTCAGATTTCCATGAATTAGGAGACAAAGAAATGCAACTTCATCCTCTGTCACAGTTGCTATAGATACCTGGGCTCAGTGATTGGTGGAAACTTACATGATGTCTATAATGAGGTCTGTGTGGCATATAAATACAGGGACCTGCTCCTCTGCCATTTCATACCAGGGAAGAAGCCTTTGAGGAGTTCTTGCTTCAACAGTGTTTGAACGGAACTTCTTCTCTTCGCCCCGATTTCCATTTCATCTACTTTGCTTTCTGGAAGCCAAAAATCCTTTTCTACTTGAACACTACAGATAAAGTCGACGCTAAGCTTTATTTTTGTATCTTTTATTAATAAAACGCACAAAAACCATCAGCCGAAATGGAATCCCAGGTACGTCAGAACTACCACACCGACTGCGAGGCCGCCATCAACCGGATGGTCAACATGGAGCTGTTTGCGTCTTACACCTACACTTCTATGGTGAGCAAAATTTCATGTATGATGTTCATGTATGTTTTTCAAAGCTTTATTCTCAGCTGTACTAGCTTAATGCCAGAGTTACAGACTTGGGAATATGGTCACTAAAAGTGAAGGGTTTCATTTCACTGAATTCAGTAATGAACGGTCTCAGTAGCAGCTTGTTGTTCTTTGGTGGTCTATCACAGGAGGCAGGTTGCCAGGTAAGGAGTGTGTTCACCCAACCCACCTCACTGAATACAAAAATGCTGCGTCATGCTTAGGTTGCCTTTTCCTTTGTCTCTTGCTCAGCAGTTATCTCGGACCAAACAGACTACACTATCTGGCGTACAACAATCTTTTGATTTTTGTACCAGTCCAGTGTTTGATTATTGCTATTGGAATGGTTTCTCTCGTTAATGACGTTGGTACCGTTGTTGTTGGGTTAGGACATCTTAGTTCCACTGCAGTGCAGCATGTGACAATTAAAAGCTATACTTTAGTTATTAGCAGTGGCTCATAGTCTAGTAACCAATCATTTTACTCGAATTGCTCCATTGCTAATTATGTCCCATCTATTTTCTTACCGCATTAATTACACCTTACTCGTCTCCTTATCACTGTCTTGCTGTCCCTCCTCCTGCACTTCTTCACAGCTAGTGCTAGCAACAGCAGCCTCTTGAGACTATGAGGGCTTGTTACTAGTTACTGGTACTAATTTTAGTGTAGCAGCAGCAAGGACAGCAACATTTTGGTCAATTTGCCACATTTTGCCATCAATTTCTAGTTTTTCTTTTTGTCGTTTACTTTTTAAGCTCCACCTTTTCTCTTTTGTTTGTCCATTGTTATCAACAGCTTCTTCCACAATAAACTGTTCTACAAGGTGCAAGATTGCGCAGTGAGGGTAGGGGAGCAGCTGGTTGCATTAAGAGATTTGGTTGGGCAATCGATTGATGATACTGATGAAATCAGTAATGAAGATCAACGAATGGGCTGTCAGTGCTTGTAGGGCTGGTGCACAGCGGCCCTTCAGCCAGCCTGTAGCCTGTATAATTAGACAAGGAAACAAATTATATTGACCTATCCACCCACTAGGTAAATACCTGGTATATTAGACTACCAGTACAGCCGTTTGTCACAATGTTTTTTTTTTGACTGACTAATAATTGGTGCTGTGTACTAATAACTGCCTCTGTCTCATTTCACAGGCCTTCTACTTTGACCGTGATGATGTGGCCCTGCCAGGATTCTCCCACTTCTTCAAGGAGAACAGCCATGAGGAGAGGGAGCATGCTGAGAAGCTGCTGTCCTTCCAGAACAAGAGAGGAGGGCGCATCGTCCTCCAGGACATCAAGGTCAATACAAACAGACCTGTTTTGACATGCCTTACTGCATCCAGTCTAACCCAGAAACTGGGATTAATGTGCAGTGTTATCACACGTACTCTTCTGGCTGCGTTAGTGTGTAATGTGTACACAGATTTTAAGCAAGCTTTCAGTTTCTAACAGAGTTGTTGTTGTTGTGTAGAAACCTGAGCGTGACGAGTGGGGCAGTGGGCTGGAGGCCATGCAGTGTGCTCTGCAGCTGGAGAAGAATGTCAACCAGGCTCTGCTGGACCTGCACAAGCTGGCTTCTCAACTTAATGACCCACATGTGAGTTTAAGAGGAAAGAGCTTGGGGTTAAACACTGAAATTAGTTCATGCTGTGGATATTTAGCAAATTGCCAAGTATTAACTTTAATTGTTCCCACCCCCAGATGTGTGACTTCTTGGAGAGACACTACCTGGATGAGCAGGTGAAGGCCATCAAGAAGCTGGGTGACCACATCACTAACCTCACCCGCATGGATGCCCACAAAAACAAGATGGCAGAGTACCTGTTTGACAAGCACACTCTGGATGGAAAGAGCTAAATGCCAAGACCTAGAAGTGATCCTGGAGCAAAAATGTTAACAACGCAGGCTTTTAACTAAACACACTTCTGCTCCAGCTGTTTCACTGAGAATAATTTCTTTCCTGATTTGCTAACCTATGAAGCTGGCATCAGTTTTTGTATGTTGTGGTGTCTTTGTGTTAAATGTCACGTGGTGAGATGGATGTTATCAGGCTATGGCTCTGCTTCTAAGCTGTGACACTTGTTTCTGATCTACTCTGAATAAACATTTTGAGCTGGAGTTTTGGTGTGCCTGCATCTATGACTCAATTATATGAATCATTTTAGTGACTTAACTTGAGGAATCAGTCTACAAACTAAGTAGCGTTACTACATTATACTGTGCACTTTGTCAGATTATAGTTTTGAGAAAGACGGTTTGATTTATGGTTTCTTTTGAATTCAGAAGGCCTTTTTTCATGCCAGAGTTCAGAGAAGAATGGTCACAACTGCTTCAAGCTGACAGAAAGGCCACCATAACTCAAATAACCACTCACACAGGAGAGAATCTCTGAATGCCCACCTTGTCACACCTTGAAGCAGATGGGCTACAACTGAAGAAGACCACATCAGGTGCCACTCCTGTCAGAACAGGAAACTGAGGCTTCAATTCCCTGGGCTCACCAAAATTGGACAACAGAAGACTGGAAAAATTACACCTTGTCTGATGATTTGATTTCTGATGCAACATTCAGATGGTAGGGTCAGAACTTCACATAAACAACATGCAACCATGGATCCATCCTGCCTCATATAAATGATTGATGGTGCTACTGGTGGGGATATGGCACTGCTGGTGTAATGGGGGATATTTTCTTGTCACATGGTGGGAGTCCCAAGCGAACATTGTGAGCATCCTCAGGTATGGACAGCTTGCTTTATTTCTTATTCTTATTTCTCTAGCTCTGAGAGTTGGCTAACTTCCCTCCATGCTGCCTTGATTTTGGCTTCTAGTCTCCTTCTCCATGGAGGGTACTGCTCCCTGTGGCAGTTCATCTCATTGTCAAGCTTCTCAAGGATTTTTGTTGATGGTCGCTGCATTCACATCTACTAGTAGACTTTCAGAGGGTACATTCTCGTAGTCTTGCTTATCAGCCATGGAGGGTCCAGATTTCTAGCTTAGCCAGTCATTCTTGAGGCTTGGTACCCAATGTTAGAATGTGGGGATGATGACATCTCTCCCCTGACCTGAAGTCCTCACTCCCCCTTGCCATAGCATCAATCTCTAGTTGCGATAGCAGTTGCTTCTTGTGGATGTTGGAACACTGAGCTACTAGTTGTTCAGTTGTTTATTTTTAGTTTAGTTGTTTTTTATATTTATTCATATAAAAAGTGAATTAAAACTGGTAATGGGAGGTGGCTAGTTTGTGATATTACTCATTGCTCTGACCTAAATTTAATGCTCCTGTATTGAAGTTTGTGTCCCAGTGAGAAGTGGGTCACATATCAGCATTAGCACTTTACATATGACTGGGTAGTATTAGCAATTTATAGCCAACAGCCTGTGTTGTTTATGTTTTTTTTAATCATATTTTTAAGGAAATACATCACTTTCTCTTGTATTTTGATGAGAGTGAAGACAGGCTTCTAGCCAGGAAAATTTCCCAATACGTCCTTGTTCCTCAACACCTGACATGGACCAGGTCACATCCAAACTAGTACAGCTTCAGTTATGTACCTCTCACTCATGTTCCTTGGAAGGCTTGGGTAGTATGGGGACCCTTACTGGATGTATGCCTTGGCCAATATCCAAACATCCAACCTACTGTTTCAAAGAAAGTAATGTTGCCAGTACATCATATTTATCTATATATAGACAATGGCATGTCTCTAAACTGCCTCCATGGATGCTTGCAGCAGGGTGTCCTTGGTGCTCTGTGCCAGAAGAACCATGAGGTCAATGGGACACCACCAGATGGCATGTGGAGGAACCAGAGATGGTCAGCGCATGGCATCACTAGGCAAGACAGCTGTCGCTGTGGGGCAACCTCCATTTCAGCCAAGTCTGTGGCACATCTGTGCATCACTAGACACTCGGCTTTGAGCTCCAGAGAGGAAGAACAGTGGGCACAACTCCACCTGTCTTACCTACAGTGCAGAGCACTATCCAAGAAGGGGAGAGAAGCCAGGCCTAAGAAAATGGAATCTGCTACCAAGATTCCTGCACACAGGTGGGTCACATTTGAGATTTGCAGCTCAACTGTTGATATGGGTAACAGTAAACCGAGGCAGCAGTGTGGGTGTCCAGGCTGCCCTATTTAGGAATAACAGCCTGCTTTGGAAAGAAAAGCCCCTAGAAAAGGTGCGGTAAAAAAAGCTTCCCTAGAACAATCTGGCTTCTTCACAGTGATCAGCAGGTCTTCGCTGTAGCAGTAAGAAAAGCAAGAAGATGAAACTAACTGTCACTACCTGGAATGTCCAAACTATGTTTGACAATGACACACAATCTGAAAGATGCATGGCCCTTATTGTGAAGGAACTGGATTGCTATAACACTGAAATGCTCTGCAAGAAACCAGGTTACAAGGACAAGGACACCTTCTTCTGGAGTGGCAGGACAGATGAAAAAAGTGCCCTTTGCTAACTCTAATGGGATTGCCAAGAAGCTGCCATCATTACCAACTGGAATATGAGTGAGAACAGCCAACCAGCAGCATCTGTCGGTGATCTCTGTTTATGCATTAACCATGACGTACTCTGAAGACAAAGACGCACTTTACCAGAACCTTACTGAAACTGTGGACAGAGTACCCAAAGAAGACAGGCTTCTTATCTTAGACGACCTCAGTGCAAGAGTGTACAACAACCACATCACCTACGAAGACACAATTGAGAAGTCTGGGAAAGGGAAGAAGAACTCCAGTGGTGAACTACTGCTGAATGTCTGCACTCAGTGCATGCTGAGTATCGTCAATATTTCTTCAACCAGTCAGAAAAGAACTACTTCATACGGAAGCTGAAGTCAGATGACGCACATCAATTAGTTAAACTGCAGGAATGTCTTAAAGATATTAAGGCCTGGATGACCTCTAATTTCCTGCTTCTAAATTCAGATAAAACTGAAATTCTTGTTCTCGGCCCCACAAATCTTAGAAACATGGTGTCTAACCAGATACTTACTCTGAATGGCATTACTTTGGCCTCCAGTAACACCATGAGAAATCTTGGAGTCATTTTTGACCAGGATATGTCCTTCAATGCACATATTAAACAAATATGTAGGACCGCTTTTTTGCATTTGCGCACACCGGTGAACATCCAGGGAGTGGACATTGAGATAGTGGACTCTTATAAGTACCTGGGTGTTCACCTAAACAATAAACTGGACTGGACTCATAACACTGATGCGCTCTACAGGAAGGGTCAGAGCAGACTCTACCTGCTGAGAAGGCTGAGGTCTTTTGGAGTGCAGGGGACACTCCTGAAGACCTTCTATGACTCTGTGGTGGCATCAGCCATCTTCTATGCAGCAGTATGTTGGAGCAGCAGCTTGTCTACAGCTGAGAGGAAGAGGATAGACAAGCTCATCAGGAAAGCCAGCTCTGTCCTAGGATGTCCTCTCGACTCAGTGCAAGTGGTGGGAGACAGAAGGACTCTGACCAAAATAACATCACTGATGGACAAGGTCTCCCATCCCATGCATGAAACTGTTGATGAGCTGGAGAGCTCCTTCAGTGACAGACTGCTGCATCCTAAATGCACGAAGGAGCGTTACCGCAGATCCTTCCTCCCAGCAGCTGTAAGACTGTATAACCATCACTGCTCCCAACAAAAACCACAATAGCCTACACAATGTAGGATAATATATAATATACTGTAAATAGTCCGGCCTGTTAAGGTTCAACACACAGGCACATCATGTATATTGTATATAGTGTTATTATTAGTAGTATAAAGGTTAATATTGTTTGTTGATTTTATATATATTCTTTTCTTAATAGTGTGAATTATTATATCTTTATTTATATTTATAATAACTGCGGCTGCTGTTACACCCAAATTTCCCCTCTGTGGGACAATAAAGGCTGTTTCTTCTTCTTCTTCTTCTAAAATTAGAAACATCCTTTCTCAGAGTGATGCTGAAAAGCTCATTCATGCATTTATTACTTCTAGGCTGGATTATTGTAATTCATTATTATCAGGCTGTCCTAAAAGCTTCCTGAAAAGCCTTCAGCTGATCCAAAATGCTGCAGCTAGAGTACTGACAGGGACTAGAAAGAGAGAGCATATTTCTCCCATATTGGCTTCTCTTCATTGGCTCCCTGTAAATCTAGAATAGAATTTAAAATTCTTCTCCTCACATACAAGGTCTTGAATAATCAGGCACCATCTTATCTCAAAGACCTCATAGTACCATATCACCCCAACAGAGCACTTCGCTCTCAGACTGCTGGCTTACTTGTGGTTCCTCGGATACTTAAGAGTAGAATGGGAGGCAGAGCCTTCAGCTTTCAGGCGCCTCTTCTGTGGAACCAGCTTCCAGCTTGGATTCGGGAGACAGACACCCTCTCTATTTTTAAGATTAGGCTTAAAACTTTCCTTTATGATCAAGCTTATAGTTAGGGCTGGATCAGGTGACCCTGAACCATCCCTTAGTTATGCTGCTATAGGCCTAGTCTGCTGGGGGGTTCACATAATGAACTGTTTCTCATTCACCTTATTTACTTTGTTTATACTCCACTCTGCATTTAATCATTAATTGATATTAATCTCTGGCTCTCTTCCACAGCATGTCTTTCTCTCCCCTCAGCCCAACCGGTCGCGGCAGATGACTGCCTCTCCCTGAGCCTGGTTCTGCTGGAGGTTTCTTCCTGTTAAAAGGGAGTTTTTCCTTTCCACTGTCGCCAAGTGCTGCTCATAGGGGGTCGTTTTGACTGTTGGGTTTTCTCTGTATTATTGTAGGGTCTTTACCCACAATACAAAGCGCCTTGAGGCGACAGTTTGTTGTGATTTGGCGCTATATAAATAAAATTGAATTGAATTGAATTGAAATTGAATTGAATTGAATTGAAATTGAATTGAAGCACTAAAGATCCCAACACCCTCACCTGCTTGACAACACCATTACCCACAAGATGGGGATTTCAGAAGTCCTGTCAAAAAACCCCATGAGGGGTGCAGAATGCTCAACTGACTACTACATGGTGTGCTCTCAATTTAGACTCAAGCTGGTTTTCCAAGACAAAAGAAATCAGCAAAGCTAACGGCCAAGAAACTGGATGTGAGCAAGCTCAAGAGCCAAGAACAACTGGAGAGACTGGCCTCAGCCATCACAGCTGCTTTGGATGAAAATGAAGTCAACAGTAACCATGTTGAAAAACTCTGCAAAATGCTGAAAGAAACTGCCTACCCTACAGCTGAAGAAATTCTTGGCCAAACTAGAAGAAAAACACAAGGAAGCCATCCAGCCTTTACTTGTGTAGAAGCAGAAAACATACAGCAAACATCTCCAAGTGAATTCAGCATCCACAAAAGCATCCTTCAAGAGAATCAAGGCCAAAGTGTAAAGAGAGATTAAAGCAATGAAGGACAAGCGGTGGAGTATGAAAGCAGAAGAACTGCAAGAGATGGCTGACAAGAACAACTCACATCAACTATTCTGTGGTCAGAAGGCCATCTACAATTCAAGAAGCAATGCCATGCACCAGTGAAGAGTGCAGATGGAAGTCAACTTCTGATCAGCATGGAGGACATTAAAGGAAGGTGGAATTAACAGTCACCAGTAAGATGGTTTCCAGATGGTATTGCACGGTGGATCGAAATCTGATGGTAATCAATTTTCACAAGATCCCTAACACCACTGGCTGAAATGCAGCCCCAAACCATGACAGAGTCTACACTGTAACATCGTAGACACTCACCTTCATACCGCTCTTCTGACCTCCTCCATACATATTGATGATGATTTGAACAAAAATTTCAAATCTGGATTCACACCTTCTTACCACTGATTTTTAGTCATGTTCTTGTGTAATTACCTCAGCCTTTTCTCTCTGTTGCCCATCCTTAAGATTGGCTTTTTGACAGCCACCCTTCCACTGACACCATTTCTGATGAGGCTTCAGTGAAAAGTAGATGGATCAACCGAATGGCCTCATGCACCTCTCAGGTCCTGTGTCAGGTCATTGCTTGAATTTTCTTATGACTTCCTGGGACTTCCTTGTCCAGTTTCCTCAAATTTCTTCAAATCTGAAAATGAGGGAAAAAGCAGCCAATGTCCAAAGAAAAACTTTGAAAGACCTCCAGAAAGCTTGGAGAACTACTGCTCAAGACCATTTTTAAAAATTACAAGAAAGTCTGGCTCCTTGGAAGCAAAATTTAGAAAGGTATGGCTCAAAGCTTTTGCAAAATACTGTAATAAATTAGTGTCTATCATACCAGTAATGATAGGCTCTCATGTGCATCAGCAAGTTTTCATATACAAGTTTTGAAATAAAATTTTTATGTATTTTTTACATTTTGCTTGCTGCCAGTTAAAATACAGAAAATGCTTTGTCATGGCATGTGGCTGACTGTCAGCAGGTCACATTAAACATTCAATGTTAGCGCTCAGATTTCCATGAATTAGGAGACAAAGAAATGCAACTTCATCCTCTGTCACAGTTGTTATAGATACCAGGGCTCAGAGATTGGTGGAAACTTACGTCATGTCTGTAACAAGGTCTGCTTGGCATATAAATACAGGGACCTGCTCCTCTGCCATTTTATACCAGGGAAGAAGCCTTTGAGGAGTTCTTGCTTCAGCAGTGTTTGAACGGAACTTCTACTCTTCACCCCGATTTCTACTTCAACTACTTTGCAAAGCTTTATTTTTGTATCTTTTGTTAATAAAAAGCACAAGAAACACCAGCTAAAATGGAGTCCCAAGTGCGTCAGAACTACCACCGCGACTGCGAGGTCGCCATCAACCGGATGGTCAACATGGAGCTGTTTGCATCTTACACCTACACTTCTATGGTAAACAAAATTTCATGTGTGATGTTCATGTATATCTTTCATAGTTTTATTCTCATCTTTACCAGCTTAATGTCGGAGTTCTATTATTATGCAGTAGCTAAAAGTGAAGAGTTTAATTTTGCTGAATTCAGTTATGCAAGGTCTCAGTATTAGCTTGTTGTTTCTTGGTGGTTTATCACAGGTGGGCAGGTTCCCAGGTAAGTAGTGTATTTTCATCCCACCCACCTCACGGAACACATAAACACTGTCATGCTAAGGTTACTTTTTCCTTTGTTTTTATCTCAGTAATTATCTTGGACAAAACCAAATAAACTATCTGGCATGACAGGTCTGGACTGATACAATAATCTTTTTTTTGTACCAGTCCAATGTTTGATTATTGCTATTGGAACCGTTTCTCTCTTAATGTGGTTGATACCATTGTTGTCGAGTTAGGACATCTTATGACAGGTGGGAGAAAAGTCATGGGGAACAAATATTGAATAGCGGAACAAGGAAATGTTAGCATGTAAGTTAGCACAGCGACTAGCTAAACTGTCCACTGTAACTGTTGTGTACATAGAGCCATTGTATCGCTGCTTCACCACTGAGGGAACCGCTCTTCACGTGGGTCATGAGAAGATTTCATCCTTCAAAATGGGACATTATGGGAAAAGTTTGAGAACCACTGGATTAGGACAGCTTAGTTCCACTGCAGTGCACAATGTGACAATTAAAAGCAATATTTTAACTATGAGCAGCAGCTCATAGTCAAGTAATCAATCATTTTACTTGAATGTGTCCATTCCTAATTATGTTCCATCTACTATCTTACCACATTAATTACATGTTTCTCGTCTCCTCTTCACTGTCTTGCTAGGACTGCTGTCCTTCCTCTTGCACTTCTTCACAGCTAGTGCTAGCAACAGCAGTCTCTTGAGACTGTGAGGGCTTGTTTCTAGTTACTAGTACTAATTTTAGTGTAGCAGCAGCAAGGACACCAACATTTTGGTTAATTTGCCACATTTTGATTTCAATTTCTTATTTTTCTTTTTCTCTTTTAGTTTGTCAGCTCCACCTTTTCTCTTTTGTTTGTCCATAGTTATCAACAGCTTCTTCCATAACAAACTGTTCTGCATGATTGCACAGGGATGGTAGAGGAGTGGTTGGTTGCTTTAAGAGATTGAGAATTCTGGTGTAATGAAAATGAACAAATGGGCTGATGTCAGTGCTTGCAGGGCTGGCAGGCAGCAGCCCTTCAAGCCAGCTCGTAGCCTATATAATTAGATAAGGAAAAAAGATTATATTGAGCTGTTGGCCCACCAGGTAAATGCCTGGTACGCCAGTCCAGCCCTGGTCATGGCTTGTACCAGACCACTGTCTGGCTGTATTAATAGCTTTTCAGAATGCTTTTTTTTTTTTTTGGCTGACTAATAATTGGTGCTTTGTACTAATAATTGCCTCTGTCTCATTTCACAGGCCTTCTACTTCGACCGTGATGATGTGGCCCTGCCAGGGTTCTCCCACTTCTTCAAGGAGAACAGCCATGAGGAGAGGGAGCATGCTGAGAAGCTGCTGTCCTTCCAGAACAAGAGAGGAGGGCGCATCTTCCTCCAGGACATCAAGGTCAGTAAAAATGGATCTAGACCTGTTGTAACATGCCTTGCTGCATCGAGTCTAACAGAAACTGGGATTAATGCGCACTTTAATGACACGTGTTCCCTTACCCTTGCTGTGTTAGTGTGTAACGTGTACACAAAGTTTCAAACAAGCTTTCAGTTTCTAACAGAGTTGTTGTTGTGTAGAAACCTGAGCGTGACGAGTGGGGCAGTGGGCTGGAGGCCATGCAGTGTGCTCTGCAGCTGGAGAAGAATGTCAACCAGGCTCTGCTGGACCTGCACAAGCTGGCTTCTCAACTTAATGACCCACATGTGAGTTTAAGAGGAACGAGTTTTGTGTTTAAACACTGCAGTCACTGAAATTAGTTTATACTGTGGATATTTAGCAAGTCACCAGATAACTTTAATTGTTCCCACCCCCAGCTGTGTGACTTCCTGGAGAAACACTACCTGGATGAGCAGGTGAAGACCATCAAGAAGCTGGGTGACCACATCACTAACCTCACCCGCATGGATGCCCACAAAAACAAGATGGCAGAGTACCTGTTTGACAAGCACACTCTGGATGGAAAGAGCTAAATGCCAAGACCTAGAAGTGATCCTGGAGCAAAAATGTTAACAACGCAGGCTTTTAACTAAACACACTTCTGCTCCAGCTGTTTCACTGAGAATAATTTCTTTCCTGATTTGCTAACCTATGAAACTGGCATCAGTTCTTGTATGTTGTGGTGTTTTTGTGTTAAATGTCACATGGTGAGATGGATTGTTATCAGACTATGTCTCTGCTTCTAAGCTGTGACACTTGTTTCTGATCTACTCTGAATAAACATTTTGAGCTGGATTTTTGGTCTGTCTGCATCTATGACTCAACTATATGAATCATTTTAGTGACTTAACTTGAGCAATCAGTCTACAGACTAAGTGGTGTCACTACATTATTACACTGTGCACCCTGTCAGATTATGGTTTGAGAAAGCTGGTTTGATTTATGGTTTCTTCCGAATTCAGAAGGCCTTGGAGCTGGTGCAGTAGTGTTGAAATATTGACAAAGTACAAATTATTTATAGGATACAACTATTGAACAGATTAATGCAAACATCTGATCAGTCAATCACATGGCAGAAACTCAGTGCATTTAGACATGCTGCTGAAGTTCAGACTGAGTGTCAGAATCAGGAACATATTTGACTTTGTGTTCTGATGGTTGGCAGAGGTGGGAAGTAACAAAGTACAAATACTTTGTTACTGTACTTAAGTAGGTTTTTCAGGTATCTGTACTGTACTTGAGTATTTATTTTTCTGACTACTTTTTACTTTTACTCCCTACAAATATCTGTACTTTCTACTCGTTACATTTTTGAAAGACTACAGACTACAGTTACTTTAGGTTTAACACGTCTGAGAGAAGTTTTTATTTCCGGTCACTGCCCATCAAACATCAAATGACCTGAGCCTAAATGGCAGAACAATAACACATAAGAGACAATCCTATTGGCGTATACTCTATCCCTGGGGATTATCACATTCAAAGAGATTAAAGAGGCAACACCATTTAATTTCTGTATCATTTATAGCGCTATAAGCAGGGGTTACAGTGGGCTGGACTGAGTGCCAATGTAACAATACCAATTCTTTGTTAATATTGTTTAGAGTTATGTCCTTTCTCTATCTGTTATTTTCATGTTTATTTATATAGAATTCCACAAAAATTATTTGCTAATTTAGTTTACCTGACGTTTTTGGATAACTCTGGTTGGTGTGCGGGACCTTTCATTTGTTATTGTCTTCTGTACCCCTACGTTTGTTTTTCTGGAACAACTCCTCTGTAAGGAGCAGTTTCCAACCTCACCCTCCCCCCTTTTCCTGTTGCATTTGGCGGGAGCGGGGCTTAGAGATCCAACCCTAACCGGAATATGTTGTTTTATTACAACTTGGTGGTCCGGCCCATCATTATTCAACACAATACAGAGAGCGAAAGAAGAAGCCACCGGTTACACCAGTGTCCGTAAGTTGTACTTCCAGCATCTTAGCTAACGCTACTGAAGAGGAGAAAAAATAAAGGGAGTAACGTGTTGCAGGTAATTATAAATGCAATGTTTCTAAATGCTCAACAAGTATCGGCAAACACACAAAACGTGAATGCAGTTTGTCACACAGTGTGTCTGCTACCTAAACGAACAGCTGCTGTATTTCCAGGGAGAGAAAAGAATGAGCGAAAACTTCACTCAGATGGAGAAAGATGTAAGAAAGAGGACAGGACAGACTCACAGCCTTGGCTACCCGCTTGAACAGGTATACTAGAGAGACAGAAGTCAGGAGAAGAACCATCCATTGTATACTCTCTGTGGCAGGGTAACAATATGAGAACAGCCCCCCATCAAGGCTGGACAATACTGGAAGAGCACGCCAATGCTTAGTGGTTAGTGGATCTGAGAGCAGACTGCAGTTACCTCCCTGAACAGGCTCCAGTAACCATCACAGTGGCAGATATTCAAGAAAGAGTCTCACATATCAAAACTTGGACAGCACCAGACCTGACATGATTCACACCTACTGGCTAAAGAAGTTGACTGCACTCCATGAGTGCCTGGCAGCACAAATGAACAAGCTGCTAATGGATAAGATGGACCCGGAATGGCTAACCAAAGGCCAGACAGTCCTGATCCCCAGAAGGGACCGGCCCCATCCAACTACCGGCCAGTAACCTGACTCAGCACAACACGGAAGCTCCAGTCAAGCAGGCATCATAGTGGCTAAGATGAAAAGACACATGGTTCAATACACGAGCAGGTCCCACAATGAATTGGCAGTAACTCCAGAGGAGAAAGAGCAGATCCTGTGGGATGTCTAGATACAGACAGACAAACTGGTGATGGCTAACCAACCTGACATAGTAGTGGTGAACAAGCAGAGGAAGAAAGCCATAGTGATAGATTTAGCAATACCAAATAATGGGAACATCAAGAAGAAGGAAGACGAGAAGTTTGATAAATACCAAGGGCTGAGAGAAGAGCTAGAGAGGATGTGGTGAAGGCAACAGTGGTCCCTGTGGTAACTGGAACACTCGGGGCAGAGCCTCAAATTAGGAGAGTGGCTACAACAGATTCCAGGAATGACATTTAAGATCTCTGTCCAGAAGAGCGCAGTCCTAGGAACAGCTTCCACTCAACGCGATGCAGTGCAATTCAGTTTTATTCATATAGCACCAAATCACAACAGTCACTCAAGGCACTTTATATTGTAAGGTAAAGACCCTACAATACTTACAGAGAAACCAAAACAGTCAAAACGAATCCCTATGCGCAAGCACTTGGTGACAGTGGGAAGGAAAACTCCCCTTTAACAGGCAGAAACTTCCAGCAGATCCAGGCTCAGGGAGGGGCAGTCACCTACCACGACAGGTTGGGGGTGAGGGGGGAGAGACAAAACAAAACACAAACTGTGGAAGAGAGTCAGAGATTAATAATATCTAATGATTAAATGCAGAGTGGGGTATAAACAGAGTGAAAAAAGAACACTCATCTACAAGTATTGGGAAATGGGAATCCCCCCCCAACAGCTTTCTAGGCCTATAGCAGCATAACGGAGGGATGGTTCAGGGTCACCTGATCCTGCCCTAACTATAAGCTTGATCAAAAAGAAAAGCTTTAAGCCTAATCTTAAAAACAGAGAGGGTGTCTGTCTCCTGAATCCAAGCTGGGAGCTGGTTCCACAGAAGAGGAGCCTGAAAGCTGAAGGCTCTCAAATATCCTAGGAACCACAAGTAAGCCAGCAGTCTGAGAGCAAAGTGCTCTATTGGGGTGATGTGTTACTATGCTGTCTTTAATATAAGATGGGGCCTGATTATTCAAGACCATTTATTTGAGAAGAAGGATTTTAATTCAATTCTGTATTTAGCAGGGAGCAGAAAAAGAGAAGCCAATATGGGAGAAATATACTGTTTTTCTAGTCCCTGTCAGCTTCAGTGAATGGTAGATGGATCAATTCAAGGGTCAGATGAATCTCTCAGATCCTGTGTCAGATCTTTGCTGGATTTTTCCCATTTTTCCTATGACTTCCTAGGACGTGATTTTCGGGATACTGTTCATCAAGGCCTTTGCGCCATACTGTAAATATTAAACAAATTTGTGTGTATCACACTATTGATAATAGGTTCTCATATAAATTAGCAAGTCTTTATTTACATGTGTTTTCAGATGAATCTTTACATATTTGACACATTTTGCTTGCAGCCTGCTAAAATACTGAAAATGCTTCATCACTGCATGTGACTGACTGTCAGCAGGTCACATTAAACATTAAAGGTTAGAGCTCAGATTTCAATGAATTAGGAGATAAAGAAATGCAACTTCATCCTTGATCACAAGTGTTATCGATACCGGGGCTCAGTGATTGGCGGAAATTTACGTCATGTTTGTCTTGAGATCTGTGTGACATATAAATACAGGGACCTGCTCCTCTGCCATTTCATACCAGGGAAGAAGCCTTTGAGGAGTTCTTGCTTTGACAGTGTTTGAATGGAACTTCTTCTCTTCGTCCTGCTTTCTGTTTCAACTACTTCGCAGTCCAGAAGCCAAAAATCCTTTTCTACTTGAACAGTACAGATAAAGTCGACACAAAGCTTTATTTTTGTACCGTTTTTTACTAATAAAAAGCACAAGAAACACCAGCTGAAATGGAGTCCCAGGTACGTCAGAACTACCACCGCGACTGCGAGGCCGCCATCAACCGGATGGTCAACATGGAGCTGTTTGCATCTTACACCTACACTTCTATGGTGAGCAAAATTTAATGTGTGCTATGAATGTATATTTTTCATATATATATATATATATATATATATATATATATATATATGTCAGGAACAAGTTGCCGCCCCAAGTGGAGGACTTTAAGTATCTCGGGGTCTTGTTCATGAGTGAAGGGAGAGAGGAGCGAGAGATTAACATATGGATTGGGGCTGAGGCTGCAGTGATGTGTATACTGCATTGGTCCATTGTGGTGAAGAGGGAACTGAGCATAATTATATTATGCTCAATAATTATATTGAGCTGTTGGCTCACCAGGTAAATGTCTGGAATGCCAGACCAGCCCTGGTCGTGACTTGCGCAGACGGCTGTCTGCCCGCTTTAATTGCGTTTAATTGGTGCTGTGTACTAATAACTGCCTCTGTCTCATTTCACAGGCCTTCTACTTCGACCGTGATGATGTGGCCCTGCCAGGGTTCTCCCACTTCTTCAAGGAGAACAGCCATGAGGAGAGGAAGCATGCTGAGAAGCTGCTGTCCTTCCAGAACAAGAGAGGAGGGCGCATCTTCCTCCAGGACATCAAGGTCAATACAAACAGACCAGTTCTGACATGCCTTACTGCATCCAGTCTAACCCAGAAACTGGGATTAATGTGCAGTGTTATCACACTTGTACTCTTCTTGTTGTGTTAGTGTGTAATGTGTACACAGATTTTAAACAAGCTTTCAGTTTCTAACAGAGTTGTTGTTGTTTAGAAACCTGACCGTGACGAGTGGGGCAGTGGGCTGGAGGCCATGCAGTGTGCTCTGCAGCTGGAGAAGAATGTCAACCAGGCTCTGCTGGACCTGCACAAGCTGGCTTCTCAACATAATGACCCACATGTGAGTTTAAGAGGAACGAGTTCATGCTGTGGATATTCAGCAAGTCACCAAATAACTTTAATTGTTCCCACCCCCAGCTGTGTGACTTTCTGGAGAAACACTACCTGGATGAGCAGGTGAAGGCCATCAAGAAGCTGGGTGACCACATCACTAACCTCACCCGCATGGATGCCCACACCAACAAGATGGCAGAGTACCTGTTTGACAAGCACACTCTGGATGGAAAGAGCTAAATGCCAAGACCTAGAAGTGATCCTGGAGCAAAAATGTTAACAACACAGACTTTTAACTAAACACACTTCTGCTCCAGCTGTTTCACTGAGAATAATTTCTTTCCTGATTTGCTAACCTATGAAACTGGCATCAGTTCTTGTATGTTGTGGTGTTTGTGTTAAATGTCATATGGTGAGATGGATTGTTATCAGGCTATGGCTCTGCTTCTAAGCTGTGACACTTAAATGTTTCTGATCTACTCTGAATAAACATTTTGAGCTGGAGTTTTGGTCTGTCTGCATCTATGACTTATATGTTCTGAATTATATTTATGTCAAAAGTCATGTGTACAAAGTTTATTATTCAAATTGTAAAGAAATACGGTTTCAAACTTATGTTGCTGCCAGTGTGACCCATCTAGTAACTTCACTGGCGGGCCAATTGGTGTCATGGAGTCTGCTGATCTCACATTTTTGACTCGAGAAAGTTCAGGATAGCCTCAACCTCAGTATCGCTGTCATCGATCAGAAGTGAGCTTCACTGACTCCTTGTCTCGTATCAGACTCCTTTCTCAAAGTTTTACAAACTCCTCCAGAGAAAATAAAGGTGGCCACTTCTCACCCGGTACTGACAGCTGAGGGAAACATCTGGATCTGGGGTGGATCCAGATGAACAGTGACCATAGTTTTTGAGGTGACTCGGGGGTAAAAATGTAAAATACAGCAAAATAGTTAATTGGCCCTATCTGTTTTTGATTTCCTGATTTAGTGCTAAGTGTTGATATTATTCAAATATGGTGTGTACAATTTTTTTTTTTTACACAAACAGTAGTAGAAACATGGCCATGGCTGTTATGGGATACAGTCTAGATTTAATGTTATCGATCTCTCTTGGCTGATTAAAATTTGTTTCTAGCAGCCACTGTAGCTAGGATCGTGCACTTGAATTGGGAGCGGAAGAAAGCAGAACTCAGCTGACTGCAATCTGAAATCTACTGACATGTAACAGTGAATATTTTACGCACTGTTTCTGGTTTGGATCTCACTTTTTCCAAGTTTCTCTACAGCTCAGTAAATGGCGAGTATTTGCAGACAAGCTGGCATCTTCCACGCAACTATGGGCAATCACATATCGAGCATTTCAGGCATTTAGCTTAAGTTTGCACACCTGGTACTTCTGAAGGATCTTGGTTCATTTGTTAGGGTCCACTTCTGTGTGCTGATTATTGTGTTAACATCTGAATCATAAAACACCAAAGGGGAAAACCAGCCTGAGCCTGATTTAACTGGACTGAAATCACAGGTGTGAAATCATCATGTTGTTCTCGTCATTGTTTCGTTGAAATATCTCAGTTGAATTTTTCATTTTGCAACTCGAAACCATAGAAGCCTTATAGATCCTTCAGTGACTCAGCAATAAAAGCAAAAAAATATCCTGTGTGTCGATCCAGCTACACAGAGTTCCTGTACCGTGTGTGCTTTGCTGCACAATAATACTGTAACTTGTAGCCATGGAAGTGCACTTCCTATTCTGTGGTGCAAAAACATTCCCAGTGAAATTTATTTGTTTCCAAGTTCACATTGTGAAACAAAACAAGTTTTCAAATGTGCGTCTTTACAGAGACTGATATCTTCTTACTATAATGATCGTAGTATATTCTTGCATATATATTATCTACCCTCTCTCCTCCTTAACAGGTGGGCCAATCTGAATGAAACTTGTTATCCGTTTGTGTTTATTTCACGTCTCTTTCAAAGTACATCTTTGAAAAAGTTCTACAGGTCTGACAATCAGAAAAAAATTAAAATACTGAATTCATGTTGAAAAAGACTGTCATCAAAACTGGTTGTAAATGTAGATTGTAGCTAATACTAGTATGCGTTGTTATTGTAAGCATGTTAGCATTGGACTTAAGTCTATTATTCTTTAGTGCAGTTAAAGTCTTCACAGAGGCAATCTTGCCACTTGGCAGCGCCACCTGTGGGCAGTTATTTTGAAGTTAATCAGTCAGATCTGACAGAAAATATTTTGCCCCCCAAATAAGATTTTTAAAGCTTATACAGAATTCTCACATAGACTTGAATTTAGAATTCTTTGAATGACATTTGCTTCTGTGCTTCTGCTGCACATATTGGATCACATTATAGCTTCTTAAATGAGTAAATCCAGTGTGCTGATGTGATCAATGTCTCTGGCTCTTCCCAACAGAGTTTTGAAAAAATGTGACACTGAAACGTGACTGTACTTTCCTTCATTTAAAAAAAAATAATGAGTAGATATACCGCAGCTGCACATTGCAAACCTTCTTTGGTATACTAGATCATATGTTTCACACCCTGTCCAATCATGGCAGATGACCGTGATCCTGGATCTGCTGGAGGTCTCTTCCTATTAAAAGTGAATTCTTCCTCCTTACTGTGCTTGCTCATAGTTTGTTGGGGTTTTCTCTCTTATACTGTACAGTCTTTACATTATAAATGTCCTTTGAGGCAACTGTTGTTATGAGTTGGCAATACACAGATCTGCTTTAATTCTTGATAGTACAGATGCAACAAGTGCTGGAAACATTCCTCAGAGACATGACAGCATCACACAGCTGCTGCAGATTTATCAGCTGAACATCCATGATGTGAATCTCCTGCTCCACCACATCCCAAAGGTGCTCTGTTGGATTGAGATCTGTTGACTGTGGAGGCCGTGTGAATACAGTGAATTCACTGTCGTGTTCAAGAAACCAGTTTGAGGTGATTTGAGCTTTGGAACATGGTCTGATATCCTGCTGGAAGCAGCCATCAGAAGATGGGGACACAGTGCTCATAGAGGGATGTACATGATCAGCAACAGTACTCAGGTAGGTCGTGGAGTTTAAACAATGTTCAGTTTTTTCCAAGGGGACCCAAAGTACACCAAGAAAATATCACACCATTACACCACCACCATGCTGACCCACTGATACGAGGCAGGATGAATTCATGCTTTCAGGATATTTATGACAAATTCTGTCCTACCACCTGAATGCTGCAGCAGAACTTGAGACCCATCAAACCATACAAAGCTTTTCTAGTGTTGTATTGTATAGTTTTGCTGAGCCTGTGCAAACTGTAGCCTCAGTTTCCCATTCTTAGCTGACAGGAGTGGCACGCGGTGTGGTCAACTGCTGCTGCTGTAGTCCATCTGTTTCAGGGTTTGACATGCTGTGCATTCAGAGAGGCTATTCTGCCTCTCTTGGTTGTGACAAGTGGTTATTTGACTTACTGTTGCCTTCCTATGGGCTCAAAGCAGTCTGACCTATGCTATCTGACCTCTGACATCAACAAGTCATTTTCACCCAGAGAACTGCCGCTCCCTGGATATCCTCTCTTTATCAGACTATTCTCTGTAAACCCTAAAGGTGGTTAAACCAGTACATCAGCAGTTTCTGAAATACTCAGACCAACAACAACGTCAAAGTCAGAATCACTTAAATCATCTTTCTTCCTCATTCTGATTCTCGGTTTGAACTCCAGCAGGTCATCTTAACCATGTCTGCATGCACTGAGTTATGCTGCCATCAATGTTATAATTAAAACTTTGTGTTTCTTTCTATTTATTAAAACACTGCTGAGAAAAACACATTCCTTTCATTTGGAACAGTTAATGGAGAAGAAACATGCAGTTTTTGGGAATTCTCCTGTACATAATGTTATTTTAATACATTTCTTTACTTAGTTGCTACTAATTCACACAGATGTTTGGTCAAAAACACGGTTTCAGTAACTCAGTTACACTGTTGCTTCTTTCTTTCGTTCTTGTTCCTGTTTCGTTTTCTCAAACCGGTTCCATCCAGCAGAGCACTGAGGTTAGCTTCCAGTGTCACATTGTCACGAGGTATCCTCCTCTCATGGCCTCTGCGGCACAAAACAGAACAGAGAAACAGGAAGACCGAGGAATGCTGAGTCACAGCAATGACACAGCAAAATGCTGAACCTGATGGTACAGCACGTACTCGTTAACTTATGTGATGTGCACAAAATAAAGACAACAAACGTTCTCAGTCAGTTTTTAATGTGTGAGAATGTGGAAAATAAGGTAAGTGTAGCCACTTGATGACAAGTGCTTATGTGTTATTGCAGGCAAACATAGTCAACACAGGACAGCTTACAGTGCTTTTTAGCACAGTGATGAGTGTGTACTGATTGGATCTGCCTTCAGCCTGTCCTTTCTTACCCTGTTCTCTGTTGTGTCCTTCATTTTTCACACAACACTTGAAGATTGTTGTCTCTGTGCTGTGATAATGTTTTACTAACATTGACAATTTTTCATGCAGGATGGCAATGTTTAGTTGTAAGACCTGAACCAGAGGTGTATGTTGGGTTGACACGTGACCGAGTATATTTTCCAAAATTTGAGGTACTTGATGCCCTCATTCTATGGAACTTTATACTTCTTCTTCAGATAGAAGTGGCAAATTGTGTTTTTACTCCATTATTTATCAAAATTTTTTTATAACTTTTCAGATTATAATTTTCTTACCCCTGCTGTGCAGTAAAAAAATTCACAACTTTAATGATTTTGAATTTTCTGACAAAATTGAATTTGTGTTTTTCCTTATAGACGGAACATTTTCCTTTTTCTTACTGATATTTGCCCACACTAAAACTCTCTCCAGAGAAATAAAAGCAGTAGTTTGGGCTACATTCACTTTATCACTGGAAAATGATGCTGAAAGGATGCAGCAAATAAAATGAAGAGTCTGTCCTCATGCTTTATGGCACATCTGTTCAGACTGGCAGGTCTCTCAGAGTCCACCTGGGGTGGCTCGCAGTGCTGCAGGTTAACTGATGTTGTCCTGTAGTGCTGATTGATGTAAAAACATAAGCAAGCTAAACATATAGAACAGCTATTTATGATTGTATGAAGATGAAGCTTGAAGCCTGCTGTGTGTGTTTTGGGTTTTGCCTGAAAGATGCATCATTGGTGAATTTCCACACACTTGCATTTTCCATAGAATAGATTAAGTATCTGAGATTGTATTGCACTTGATGAAACTAAACATTCTTCTGCTGCAATGAGACTCTTGAAGGACCAATTCAATCAAATAAAAAAAAAAAAAAGTTTTATATAAATAGATTGATATAAAAATGGGTGTACTTAAATATATTTCTTATTTTCTTCGTGTTTTGTTTTTTCTAGCAGTAGTAGTGTTTGAGCCTGAGAAGCTCTACTTCTGCTGGTGAGGTCTGTCAACAGTGCTGTGGTATTGAGCACTGCAATAAAAAAAAAAACACTTTGGCTGTATCAGCAGATTTTAGATAGCATGTGTTGCAATTATGGAGTAAATCAGCTTCAGTTTATGGTGGTTTCATGTGCTAGGCAAGAGTACGATAAAGTAGCCACCTCTCATTTCTTTATATTTTGTTAGGAAAATAGGTGCATAAATTTATGGAAACGTCTGCAAACATACAGTAGGCTATATATACGGCAAAATCAGCTTGAAAGTCAATATTTGTTGTGACCGCCTTTATTCTTCAGCAAAGCCTTCTTGACATTTCTTCAAGGAGTCTTCAGGAATAGTTCTCCAGGCTTCGTGACGGACATTCAAATAGTGATGTAATATGTGTATGTGCGAGTCTTCGTGTGTTTTGAGATAAAATCTTTACATATTTTACACATTTTGCTGCCTGTTGAAATACAGAAAATGCTTCGTCACTGCATGTGACTGACTGTCAGCAGGTCACATCAAACATTAAGGGTTAGCGCTCAGATTTCCGTGAATTAGGAGACAAAGAAATGCAACTTCATCCTCTGTCACAGTTGTTATCGATGCCGGGGCTCAGTGATTGGTGGAAACTTACGTCATGTCTGTCACGAGGTCTGTGTGGCATATAAATACAGGGACCTGCTCCTCTGCCATTTCATACCAGGGAAGAAGCCTTTGAGGAGTTCTTGCTTCAACAGTGTTTGAACGGAACTTCTTCTCTTCGCCCCGATTTCCATTTCATCTACTTTACGTTCCGGAAGCCAAAAATCCTTTTCTACTTGAACACTACAGATAAAGTCGACGCTAAGCTTTATTTTTGTACCGTTTTTTGTTAATAAAAAGCACAAGAAACACCAGCCGAAATGGAGTCCCAGGTGCGTCAGAACTACCACCGCGATTGCGAGGCCGCCATCAACCGGATGGTCAACATGGAGCTGTTTGCGTCTTACACCTACACTTCTATGGTGAGTAAAATTTCATGTGCTGTTCATAGATTTATTCTCTGCTGTACTAGCTGCAGTCACCAAAAGTAAAGCTGAATTCAGTAATGAACGGTATCAGTAGTAACTTGTTGTTCCTTGGTGGTTTAGCACAGGTGGCAGGTTGCCAGGTAAGGAGTGTATTTTCCCCACCCACTTCCCTGAATACAAAAATGCTGAGTCATGCTTAGGCTGCCTTTTCCTTTGTCTCCAACTCAGCAGTTATCTTGGCCTAAACTGTCACTCGTGCAGACCGCTGTCTGGCCGCATAACTACTGTTTATCACAAGGGTGTTTTTTTTTTTTTGTTTTGTTGGCTGACTAATAATTGGTGCTGTGTACTAATAACTGCCTCTGTCTCATTTCACAGGCCTTCTACTTTGACCGTGATGATGTGGCCCTGCCAGGGTTCTCCCACTTCTTCAAGGAGAACAGCCATGAGGAGAGGGAGCATGCTGAGAAGCTGCTGTCCTTCCAGAACAAGAGAGGAGGGCGCATCTTCCTCCAGGACATCAAGGTCAGTACAAACAGACCTGTTCTGACATGCCTTACTGCATCCAGTCTAACCCAGAAACTGGAGATTAATGTGCAGTGTTATCACACTTGTACTCGTTGGTTAGTGTGTAATGTGTACACAGATTTTAAACAAGCTTTCAGTTTCTAACAGAGTTGTTGTTGTTGTTGTTGTTGTTGTTTAGAAACCTGAGCGTGACGAGTGGGGCAGTGGGCTGGAGGCCATGCAGTGTGCTCTGCAGCTGGAGAAGAATGTCAACCAGGCTCTGCTGGACCTGCACAAGCTGGCTTCTCAACATAATGACCCACATGTGAGTTTAAGAGGAACGAGTTTTGGGTTAAACACTGAAATTAGTTCATGCTGTGGATATTTTTATCAAGTCACCAAATAACTTTAATTGTTCCCACCCCCAGATGTGTGACTTCCTGGAGAGCCACTACCTGGATGAGCAGGTGAAGGCCATCAAGAAGCTGGGTGACCACATCACTAACCTCACCCGCATGGATGCCCACACCAACAAGATGGCAGAGTACCTGTTTGACAAGCACACTCTGGATGGAAAGAGCTAAATGCCAAGACCTAGAAGTGATCCTGGAGCAAAAATGTTAACAACGCAGGCTTTTAACTAAACACACTTCTGCTCCAGCTGTTTCACTGAGAATAATTTCTTTCCTGATTTGCTAACCTATGAAACTGGCATCAGTTCTTGTATGTTGTGGTGTTTTTGTGTTAAATGTCACATGGTGAGATGGATTGTTATCAGGCTATGTCTCTGCTTCTAAGCTGTGACACTTGTTTCTGATCTACTCTGAATAAACATTTTGAGCTGGATTTTTGGTCTGTCTGCATCTATGACTCAACTATATGAATCATTTGACTTAACTAGTTAAGTCAAATGATTCAGTCAAATGGCATCACTACATTACACTTAAACTTGTCAGTGATGTCAAATGAGTTTAAAAGGCTTTACAGCTTTTCCAATGGTTTAGAAATATTTACAAGTACATTGTACTCAGTACAGCGATCAGTTTAATGCAATATCAGCCAATCACATGGGAGCATCCTAATCAATTGGCATGATGTCGTTCGGCTTGAACATCAAACTGGGGAAGATGGGCAGCACTCAAGACCAAAATGCCTGGGTTTTCCCTTAATTTGTTAGAAATCTGAGTTGTTACTGATGGGTTTTGCAATGCACCATCTCCATCTGCTGGAGAAGCTCAGTACTGCATAGTGAAATCAGTTCTTGCGTCTATCATAAAATAAGTATCATTGCCATGGTGAGAACAAGATAACACAATGTGACAGTATTAGTGTATTTTTTGGAAGAAACGAAAAAGATGAAAAAAGCATCACATGAAGTTGTGATAAGCATCCAACAATTAACTGATTCACTGAGCCCAGCAGATTACTTGATAAAACGTTTACAGCCCCTGCTAGCATATCAGGTAAGGTTAACATTAAACTTGCGGTATGGTTTTTCCCTACATAACTACAAGTCCATAATGCATGACTTTTACATCTGTCAATCACGTGCTGAAAAAATGAACTAAAAGTTAAAGGATGTTTCTAATTTTAGAAATATTGCACAAATGTGAAAAAGCAGTCCTACGTATTTCTATAATATGTGCATTGAAGGACAAATCCTGATCAAAAATGACTCCAAAATTTCTCACTGTGTTACTAAAGGCCAAGGTAATGCCATCCAGAGTAAGTATCTGGCTAGACGCCATGTTTCTAAGATTTGTGGGGCCGAGTACAAGAACTTAGGAAATTAGAGGTCATCCAGGCCTTTATGTCTTTAAGACATTCCTGCAGTTTAACTAATTGATGTGCGTCACCTGGCTTCATGGATAGATAAAGCTGAGTATCATCTGCATAACAATGAAAAGATATGCTATGCTTTCTAACAATACTGCCTAAAGGAAGCATGCATAGTGTAAATAAAATTGGTCCTAGCACAGAACCCTGTGGAACTCCATAATTAACCTTAGTGTGTGAAGAAGACTCCCCATTTACATGAACAAATTGGAGTCTATTAGATAAATATGATTCAAACCACTGCAGTGCAGTACCTTTAATACCTATAGCAAGCTCTAATCTCTGTAATAAAATGTTATGGTCAACAGTATCAAAAGCTGCACTGAGGTCCAACAGGACAAGAACAGAGATGAGTCCACTGTCAGAGGCTCTAAGAAGATCATTTGTAACCTTCACTAATGCTGTTTCTGTACTGTGATGAATTCTGAAACCTGACTGAAACTCTTCAAATAAACCGTTCCTCTGCAGATGATCAGTTAGCTGTTTTACAACTACTCTTTCAAGAATCTTTGAGAGAAAAGGAAGGTTGGAGATTGGCCTATAATTAGCTAAGACAGCTGTGTCAAGTGACGGCTTTTTAAGTAGCGGTTTAATTACAGCCACCTTAAAAGCATGTGGTATATAAAGACAGATTGATCATATTTATGATTGAAGCATCAATAATTGGAAGTATTTCTTTGTAGGAATGGGATCTAATAAACATGTTGCTGGTTTGGAGGAAGTAACTCTTGAAGTAAACTCAGAAAGATCAACTGGAGAGAGTCTAAACAAATACCAGCAGTACTGAAAGCATCCAAATACAAAGATACGTCTGTGAGATGGTTATGAAGAATTTTTTTTCTAATGTTTAAAATTATATTTGTTACTGTATATAAAAGCTTTCACAAGTGTTGTAATGACTTTAATTAATGTTTGATATTTCTTTTTAGGTGACACTGAGTGAGAGGCAGAGTGCACCCTGACAGGTTCCAGTTTGGTTTTGAAACAGATATTTACACAGGCACAAAAAACAAAATCCAAAGGGTACAGCAAAGAATATATACTATATGATGATAATGATGCCTTATTATGTAACTAACAAATAAAGTGTGTAAAAATATGAGTGTATATTCTTGTTGACTGTCATCGTTAGATTTTTGTTAGCCAAAGAAAAAGGACAAAACCACCACGGCTGGCATCCATAGATTTTATGCTGTAATTCACCTACTTTCAACCCCTTTTGTGTTTCAAAGAGGATAACGAGTCAACATCCCTTCATTGTGTTAGCAGATTAGAGCCCACTCAGAGAGCCTGAGCTTTTATAGGTCAAATTTGGAGTCCTTAAACATAATACTGCCTAAGGTGATAACTACAGTCTTTAAAGCAGGTGAAATCAATAAATGGAAATTAGTGCCATAAAGTAATTGTCCTGACATACTTCCAATATAAAATAAAGTCACTACATGAATTGTCTCTTAAAGAGGGTTTCCCCTCTTTTTTGACGTGTAGGTGGTCAGTAAGTAGCTGTCAGTGAGCCATACTGCAAAGATTAACACAGAAGGGGGAGGGGCAGAGAGAGAGAGAGAGCGGCGCACAACGACTCTCTTTAATCAGTGGTGGAGGATTTGTGGAGGAGAACATTTGGATGTAAAAACTAATAATAAAAGGCAAAGACACAAGAAGGACGGAGGTTAAATCATGTGAGTTAATCTTTTTTATTTTCTTGTTTTGCTCTGTATCATAATTTACTGTAGATTTATAATGCATACCTTTAACCAAACTGTCGACATTAATATTGTAGTCTTTACCTTACAATATGGTGACTGTTATTGTAAACTGGTGCTATATAGATAAAATGTCACTTATTTTATTAGAAAACGTTAATTAAATGTAGATACAATTATTTCAACACACAAAGAAACATATTCAATTCACCATGAATGGGAAAAAGCATCAAACTTTGTTTCAGCTGCAGTTAAATCCTCCCTGTTGTTGCACATACCTGTTTATGCATAAGAGTATTTTATAGTCATGCAGTAAATCACTTAAGATACAGAAGTGGACAGGAGGTTAACTAGCTTATGTAGCTGCATATATACTAAACAGCAATGAAAAGGTTCCTACTTGGAAAATGCATTTAATTTTATACATAATGGAGGATGTTTCCAAAAGTGCCAGTGATTAGTTTAAGTGGATTAAAGGAGGCTTATGCACCTCTATTTGTAGCATCCGTGATCACGTGAAGCCACCAGCTGTGCTCTGTGATACCTCAGTTTGTTTGTTTGCACCGTTGCACCGTCAGGACGATTGTAAATGCACACTGAGTTTTCTGTCTTTGGTGGCTTTCTGAACAAAGCTGCAAATGTGGCAAAAGTGCATTAGACCATATAGCTGAAAAGCAATGCCCATATAGAGTTAAGATTTTCATAATTGGTTTATTGGGACTCTTTCGAGGTCCTGGTAGGTGAATTTAGAAAGAGCCAGGCGAGCTGCACACATTACCATCTGACATTTAAAGCTTGGTGTATCAAATGTAACAAATCAAGATTTTGCAATCCAGGCAGTGGTATGATAAGAATTTAGTTGTATTTATAGGAATTTTGCATATGTATAAATGCTGCTTTAGCTATAAATGCCAACGCATGCAATGCAGTTTAGCAAAAAGTAATCTGATGGCATGAACTACTGAAACTATATTCCAGCATTTGATTATACATGAACTGCTTATGCAGCAATCACCTGTTAGAACACTTTTATTTGATTTTTGTTCTATATGTGTAACGTTCATCTAACCAGATATGGAGACAGACTGACTGAGGTGAAATGACAGTGTTCTGAAGATTAAATACATAAAGCACATCTTAGATGCTTCACTCACTGCCTTTTTACCATGTTATTATATCCAGGCTGTATTAACACGGACAATCTAGCTACAAAATATTACTTCATTACCAAGGTGAGATGGAGGTGGGTTGCAAAGCAGCTTGTCGATGCAGAGCAACTGTGGCGAGACTAAATGTGGATGTGCTGAAGGTTATGCATGATTTACTGTTCAGCCATAACACGAATCTGATTATTTCATCATAGGCAGCAATCTGTACATTGTTAGCTACGCTAATTTTCTAAAACCATGTTACAAGCTGTCTTACTCAAAGCAACAGTTTCATAATGAGCAGATTTTACAGCAGTAATGTGTAGGTTTAACAGTTTAAGATTAAAAGTTTAACTTAACAAGTTAGTGCATAAGATGAAGAGCACAGTGGTAATTTACCTGAAGATCTGCATAACTTGTCAGTCATGTTGATTGTCTGCATGGATTGCATAGGCTCTTCTGTCAGCTGGAATTGTAGGGCAATTTACCATTTATACAGTACCAGTCACATCAGGATCCTTTTTTACCCAGTTTGGTCATTCAACCACAGTGTAAAAGCCTCTTCTTTCTTTAATCTATTGCCTCAATTTCTTTGCAGTTTTTTTGATTAAAAAAAAAAAAAAAATACGAGGCTCATGCGCGTTGGAGGTTCTCTGCCACAAGATTTATTGTTCATAATGTGAATTTTGGCAGTTGTCATGTTTGACAAGCTCTGTCACATGCAGGATTCTTTCTTTGTACCACGAGCTGATCATCACATAACTTTTCTTAATAAAACTAAAAAAATCTTCACATTTCAAAACAGTTGCTACTACTGTGTGTGGGGCATCCCTTTTACTCGAGAGCCACCTCACCATAATAATCTCCCAACTAAATTTCAGTCTTCTGATGTGTGATTTGGGTGGATTATGTTTCACCAACCTTCAAATTCTAGACAGAGGCACACATTCCTGCCCAGGGTTCTGACTCTGGCTGGAGCCCAGCCTAAAGCTGCTGTGACCCAGAAAACATCTGCAGTTATCATCGTGAGGTTTTGGGGTGTTCTGAACTCCTGCAAACATGTTGTTATTTAACACGCAGAGCTGGGACATAAAGAGCTGTATGACACAATTCACAGGGATGTGCAAATTCATTTACAAATACACATACTGTGAATAATTCTACCTATCTATCTACATGCACAAACACACTGAGGCCTCACTCTCTAATCCTCTGCTTATACAATCAGGGGCTGTAAAGGTCACTGTAACAAAGCTTGCCAGCTAAATCAGATCTCATTATTAAAATATGTTCCATATGAGCCTCTGCCTGTGCAGTAGTGCATATCAGTAGGGAGATATGCATTGGAATCAGGACTAATAAGAGACAGAGGGAGATGACAGAGGGGGGAAGAGGGATGGAGAAATGGTGGTAGTGAGGGTGGAGAAAGGGGAGGAAACCCAGAGAGGCAAACTGTCCTTAATTTGGTTAAGCCTGAGATTTTTGGATTACCTTTGGCAATTAATCTTGTTATAGTGCTGTGCAGCGACAGAGGGATGTCTAGCATGGGAGGGGCCTGTGTGTGTGTGTGTGTGTGTGTGTGTGTGTGTGTGTGTGTGTGTGTGTGTGTGTGTGTGTGTGTGTGTGTGTGTGTGTGTGTGTGTGTGTATTTAAAAGTCACTGTTTGCCTATGTGTGGCAACAACTGACAGCTGGAAATCCTTACAGGGCACACAGGTCCTTTAGAAAAAAAAACACGATAACCACAAACTGAGTTGTTTTTCTTTTAATTTTAATTTATTTAATTTATTTACTTTATTTAAAAGTAAAAAAACAAACAAAACATTTTCTGTGTTGTAATGTTTTTGAGGCCAGAGTATATAAATCACAGGAGGGATTTCCATTTAACAGGTTGAGTTTACAGTTCGATCAGAATCAGAATCAGAAGGTTTTATTGCCATATGGGTGAACAGGTTCACAACATTAGGAAATTGCTGCGGTACTTCGTGCTTACATAAAAACAAATAAGTATAAAAACTATAACACAGTCTTACAAAATATACAGTACAGAGATTAGAGAAATAAGTATAAAAACTATAACACAATATTACAAAACTATAACACAATATTACAAAACTATAACTATAACACAATATTACAAAAAAAAAAAAGAAAACACAGGATGAAGGTTTTTATGTCAGCTATTGGTGAGTGAACTCTCCAACCTCAGCATTTTGGTTGTCCCCAGTATGAACATTTAAAAAAACCGGAAAACAAAATAAAAAAGTCAGGACTAAAGGGCGGTTCTGACTGACCGAGGACACATGTTCACAAAAGAACAACTTGTTAGTCATAAGATTTGACCTAAAGCATACCTTACTTTATCATCTATTTTGTCTTAACTGGACCATAATTTGCTAATTTAACATCAGGTTATATTAAATGATGCTGAGCAACTGAGACAATAAACTTAAAATGCAAACATGTCTCAGAGACAGTTGCTAAAGAAAAAGTGTATTCTACAAACAGCTGGTGAGTGGTTCTGGAGGCTGCTGGCTGTCAGTTAAAAGCATTTGTGTGGTTGCTGTGGTCACCCATAGGGCAACTTCTCTGTAAACACTCGCAACCTATGAAAAGTGCAACACAAACTGTAAACAGAAACCATCCATCCACCCACCCATCCATCCATCCATCCATCCATCCATCCATCCATCCATCCATCCATCCATCCATCCATCCATCCATCAGTCAATCAATCATCTTCCACCTATCCAAGACCAGGTTTCAGGTGCAGCAGCCTAAGCAGAGAAGCCCAGACCTCCCTCTTCCCAGCCAACTCCTCCCACTCATCCGGGGGGACACCGAGGCATTCCCAGGCCAGCCGAGAGATATAATCTCTCCAGCGTGTCTTGGGTCTGCCTCGGGGCCTCTTCTCAGTAGGACATGCGGGACACCTCAACTGGCTCCTTTTGATGTGGAGGAGTACCAGCTCCACTCTGAGCAACTGACTGCACTCCTCACCTTATCTGTAAGGGAGAGGCCAGCCATTGTTTGGATGAACTCAGGGCTCTCACACACAAAGATGTTTATTTATTCCCACAAATACTTACTGTTAGCAGATTAGACATACCCCCCTCCCCTCTCCAGACAGCTGATAAGGGACCAAGTAAACAACAACAACCAGTTATAAGCTAACATTACGCCAGCTAATGTTAGGCTCAAATGTCCTAAAAATCACACTTTCCTTCTGATAAACAATTCAAAGAAGGTTTCTTAATGCTGGCTAATGGCAGCTAACAGTGTAAAAACAGCAGTACTTACCGGCAAAGAAGTTCAGGATATCCTCAACAACTCACCTCAGTATCTCTGTCACTGGTCAGAAGTGAGCGTCACTGACTCATTAACTTACAGCCTTTCACTGCAGAACAGCATACTGCTTTGTGACCATTTTCACACTAACAACCTCCAGCGACCGGTCATGGAATACGCATTTTTCCCTGGTGGTTGCCAGATTGTCACTGACTGGTCTGTAGGCCTGTGTGACTGGGGCCTTAGTTGAGTTGTTTTTCCATAGACGTCTATACAATTAGACTTGTTTTGCTACCAAGGAATCACCCCCTGCTGGCCATTGGGAAGAATGCAGTTTTAAGTGACTTCCCCTTTACTTATACCCTGAGGCTAGGTCCATCTTTTATACAGTCTATACGTGTCTGTAATTCATTTAACCAAGTAAGAGATGTCTGGTGCATTCACTATGTTTCAGACTCTGAATTAGTCTGAACTGTCAGAAGCTGACTTGCTTCTATCATTTTTTGCTTGTGATTAAAGTTTGAAGAATATAATATAAACTCTACTTTAGCACAAAAGACACAATCTGTTTGCATATGTAAGCCAGAATATGCTTTTTATGCCATTTAGCTTGTATCTTTACTAAGTACTTTATTTAAGTAGTATTCTAAAAGCGCCTGACTGTGGTAGTTCAGTTTCCTGCTACATTATAGTATCATATTTTATTATTATAGATTCACAAAAAGTGCAGATAATTTTTTTTACTATGCAGTTTGAAAAGCGTTGTATGAAATATGTGAATATCCAACCAAATATAATACAATGCTACAGATTAAGCTACACAACGGCAGCCGATATGAAGGAGGTGAAATTAGCTCCACTTCAACTGCCGCTTGCAGACAAATGATTTTTAAATGTAACACTTCCTTAATAAAACATAATAGTTTAGATTAAGGACACCATCTGAGCATGGGAGTGAAGTGAAGGAGAGAGGATTAAAGAGATTACAGCCATGAAAGGAGGGCACATCTGAAAAAGAGGGAAACAGTGAGGAGAACTATTTCATTGAAAAGAAATATTAATGTGGTGTTAGCGTCAGAGGTTTGATCTATTCAGTAGTGAATGTGCTAATAGAATTATACTACTGTGATAATATACTGTGATAATAATGTTAAATCATTTAGTCGATAGAGCCCACACTTCAAATGGTTTTTTGGGGTTTTAACCTCCCCATTTCTAAGATTATTCCGAGCAAACATTTGGAATTCAGTGCAATGAAAAATAGTTTGAAAGTGAAAGTTTTCTGTCGTAGATGTGGACATCAGACATGTGTGGCTGTCAGATCACAGCCATTTTAATCAAGTGCAGGGTCTAGGGGTTGCAGGGAGCGTAACACAAAAACACAGACAAACCAGAAACAGGATCTGGCGTGCACTTCATTACGGCCAAAGGTCAGTGGCCATAAGATCAAGATTAATTCAGTTCATCCATCCATCCATCCCTGGAGCCTCTCCCAGGTGCCATAGGGCGAGAGGTGGGGTACACAATCTGTGTCTCAGGGCTGACACAGAGAATCAGACTAATTTAATTAATTTTAAATTTATTTTTATATAACACCAATTCACAACAACAGTTGCCTCAAGGCTGTGATAAAAAAGGATAACTCCAATCAGATGAGCCCCCACTGAGTGAGCACGTGATGCAGCAGAGCCAGACTCAGGGAGGGGCAGGTACCTGCAGCAACCGGTTTAAGGATGAGCGGAAGGAGAAGAGAAAAAGGGAAAGCACAGGAACACAAGCACACTCTATGGGAGAGAGAAGACAGTTTAATCATGTGCAGTAATGGCGCATATACACGTGGGGAGTAAAAACATTTACAGGGGAAAGTTTACCTGGTTAGTAAGAGAGGGACTGACTGCAGCATCACTGAATGTGGGAACAGCGCCCCCTCTGGTTTTCAGTCTCATAACACAGTCATTGATTGCTGTTTCAGTCAAGCTTGGATGGGATGAGGTCACTTACTGCCTGCTGTCTTTCTATTTTACAGAGCAGCAATGCCACTGGTCAACATGGCGGAGGTGCGGCTCCGCAGGGCAGCAGAGGAGGAAGAAAAGGAGCGTCCACCGCCTCCGCCGCCCGTCTCCCACCACCAGTTTAACAGCATGAAGAACAAGTTCTTTAATGAGCTTACACATCTGCCAAGTGAGCACGCAGTTATCTAAAAATAACTTTACAATGTCCGTCATACCTCTGGAGCAGTTTGAAGTCAAAAGAAAAAAAAAGAATTAATGTTAAATAAAAATGCTACATAAAAAACTAAAGCCAGGTCATCTATCTCAGCCTCTGCTGTTTCATACATCATCTAACCATCCTGTCACTCAGTTTTTCATTCTGTCCTCTCTCATGTCTTCTCCATGCGACCACTCTGTGCTGCTCTTCAAGATCATAAACTCAAGTGTAAGTTCATCTCACATCTCATGCCGCCGTGTATGTCCTGTTTTAAAGTCACAGACACAAAGGCATTCTTCATCCACTGCTGGAAAAAGGCTTAAAGTAGTTGGCTGGGTTTAAATTGTCACGCATGACGAGTTGCTGTGAGAAGGAGGGTTATTCTGACTCATCCTCCGGGGAACAGCAGACAGCTATGAAAAAAATCATAAAATGTTGAACACATAGAAAAATTACTTTTAAAAGTCTGCCTTTAAAGTAATTAACTCAGTGTTAGAGTCTACAGCCATGCTGGCATCTCTTTGAGACACAGCAGTGCTTTGAGAAAAATGATCAGAGTGACAGTGATGATAAAATGATTTTAAGAAGTCATCAAAGGTGGTAGTACCAACCCTTTATGTTGTAGAAAGGCAAAAATTACTTTTTATGGAAAAATATATAAATAATATTTTTGTTTGTGTAAGACAGAATGATTATTTTTCCATATTGTTGAGACCTGGGAGAACAATTTCAAATTCCAGCTTTCTCCTTCCTCTCACTCCTTTCTCCAGTGCCCATGTGGGCCGTGGGTGCCATTGTGGTTGTGGTCCTTGCCCTTGTCGCCTGCCTGGGATTCTGCATCTACAAGAAATGCTTCAACAAGGGCAAAAAGGCCAAGAAGGTCCGTGAGAGGAAGGGAGGACGAGGGCGCAGGAAGAAGGACAAGGAGGGAGAGGAAGGAGAGGAGAAGAAGGTGAGAAAAGACGGGGTTTTTCTGCTCATACAGACCTGAGCTGCTTGGTAATCCTGCGAAGCTTGGACTAAATTATTTACTGTGGTTTGAGAATACTTTTGTTTGATCAGTTATAAGCTTTTAAAGTAAAGCTGAAACAACAGCTTTAGTGGTAAGTTATGACATTTTACACAGCTTTCATTAGTGGGCTATAGGAGTGTATTTATCTTACTGAAGTTTTATTTGAAGGAGTTTTTTTTTAGATTTTGACTTTAAAGTGTGAGGTGACTTTAAATGAGGTTGTGTCTCCTCATCTTACTGCGGGAAGAAAGCAAATAAGGGCACATCTTTAAAATACTGAACGGTTCTTGTGAGTGCAGCGCATATACAGCTGTGGAGGTTGTCCCCACCCTCCAGATGTGAACAGCTGTAGCTCTGTGTTTTGTATCACTGATTAACAGTTCACAGCTGTTTGGCCTTTATCCAGGTTGAGAGTAGTGATGGTTGCATTCACTGCTTAAACTGTGCACAGCAGCCATAGTGCAGTAGGGTAAACACACAAAAGAGCTGAGAGAGTCCGAGCTGCTGTTCGCTTGCTATTGGCCACTGGAGAGTATAAATACTGTGTAATATAGATTCTTTGATCAAAAGACAATGATTCCACACTGACCCCAAACCAGAATTTTATTTAAATGTCCCATTTTCTTCATTATTGGTGTATTTTCTTGTCCGTATTTCAAACATTTTCTAGAATCATGATACTTTTCTGTGAACCTAGTGTGTTAACTTCTATCCAATCTGTGTGTCTAACAGGAAGGAGAGGAAGGGAAGGAGGAGGAGGAGAAAGAGTTATTTGGGAAACTGGAGTACACACTGGATTATAATTTCACTGATAATCAGGTACACGTGTGGTGAACCTAACAGCAGGAGGATTTTATGACTTTGACGGGAATTTGTCTGACGTCTGTTTTCCTCCTTCTCTTTCAGCTGATAGTGGGAATCCTCCAGGCTCAGGATCTGCCAGCAATGGACATGGGTGGGACCTCAGACCCTTATGTCAAAGTTTATATGCTGCCAGACAAGAAGAAGAAATTTGAGACCAAAGTCCAGCGCAAGAACCTCTGCCCTGTGTTTAATGAGACCTTCACCTTTAAGGTCTCTACACTGAATCAGATTGATGATATTATGTGCTGCATTTTTAAATCACATTTTCTCCAGGAGGTCAAAACCACCTTACAGCTGAACATGTTTTGATGCTCTGCATTTGTAGATACCGTATAATGAACTGGGCGGTCAGACTTTGGTGCTGCAGGTTTTTGACTTTGACCGTTTTGGTAAACATGATGTCATCGGTGAAATCAAGATCCCCATGAACTCTATAGACCTCGGACAGCCGATACACGAATGGCGGGATCTGGTTGGAGGAGAAAAAGAGGAGGTACATGTGTTTTTCATCTGCTGGAAACATATGATAAATGTAATAGTAACTACCAATTTTGGGAAAGATAACCAAATCTCTGTGTATATTTTTTGTTCCCGACAGCAAGAGAAGCTGGGTGATATCTGTATTTCCCTTCGTTATGTCCCCACTGCGGGAAAGCTAACAGTTAACATCATGGAAGCCAAGAATCTAAAGAAGATGGATGTTGGAGGACTGTCAGGTGAACACACACATGCTCGCCTGCGTGCCCGTATTAAAGACTGAGACTTCTACTGGATAGCTTTGCTAACTTATTATTCTGATGTCTCTTTCTCTCAGATCCCTTTGTTAAGGTGGTGCTGCAACACAACGGCAAACGACTCAAGAAGAAGAAGACGTCAGTCAAACAAAACACTCTGAACCCTTATTTCAACGAGAGCTTTAGCTTCGAGATCCCATTCTCCCAGATCCAGGTTTGCAGACGTCACAGTTTAACCTCCTATTTATACCATCCATCCATCCATTTTTTTCTGTGGTTACTTCTAGCTTCTGCACTACTTAAACAGAGACTGTTAGAAATGGCGCTGACCCAGTTTCAGACTGAAAATTCCAAGATTGCTGGAGCCTATCCCAGCTGTCATTGGGCAAGAATTGGAGTACACCTCAGCTCTGTCACCGGCCTATCACAGGACTCATTATGAATATTGCCATCTTTAAATAAAACAATACTAATGTCCTGTTGATTATGCCCACTAAATTTAAAGATTTATGTATTATCAGAATCTAAAGATTCTGATAATACATAAAGTTTGTTAAGGATTGAAATGGATTCATGACTTGATGACATTTGTTTCCAAACAATAACTATAACAGATGTTTGGAGCAAAGCAAATTCAAAACAGAAACTTGCATGTGTGCATAAGAAGCTGCTGTTTGTAAGTGGCAGCTATTGTTACACTGCTGCTCGGCATTCCCTGCTGTTGCTTCTCCAAATCACCCAGAAAAAGGAATTTTACTGGAACTGAAACTCCATAAACAAAGTTCAACTTGAACTATTTTTACTGTCTCGATCCTTTTTTTTTTTTTTTAAATCAAAAACTGGTCACAATGTCTCATTAATTCTGGACTTTGTCATGAGCATCTGTGAAACTGGAAGTTCACAGAGGTCTTGGAGGTCTCCTGTTTAGAAACTCTCTCACCTTCTTTAACATTAACATAATTGTGACCCTGACAAAAATTCAAAGCAAAGTTTTGAAAATATTCTATTTGAAGCTGTTACAACAGCAGGTCAAAAGTCATAAAGACATGTTAGGGTGCTGCCTATCAAAGCAGTCTAGAGTCAAGTGTGAGGCCGTCTGTCTGACAGCTAAAGCTTGAGCAAAACTCGGTCATCAACAGGACAATGATCCTA
Source organism: Archocentrus centrarchus (assembly GCF_007364275.1). NCBI lineage: Eukaryota > Metazoa > Chordata > Actinopteri > Cichliformes > Cichlidae > Archocentrus > Archocentrus centrarchus. Next base: position 7,558,533 of record NC_044353.1, on the reverse strand, counting down.
AACACAACAGCAAATCTGCAACAAAATGGCTGAAAAAGAAAAGAATGAAGGTGCGGCAATGATCCAGTCAAAGTCCAGACCTCAACCTGACTGAAGTGCTGTGGTGGGACAGAAAGAGAGCTGTGCATAAATAAATGCCCACAACCTTCAATGAACTGAAGCAATGTGGGCCAAAATTCCTCCACAATGATGTGAGAGACTGACACAGTCATAAAGAAAATGCAGCCAGGGAATGAACCACCAACCTTTTAAGTAGTACAAGACCTGCTCCACCTGAGCCGCAGACACCCCAATAGTACTCAATAGTAAAATTTTACCAGCTATCATAAACTCAGTCTACTCAAAGGCGTTACAATATCAGCTGCATGTTCAACGAGGAAAAAAGTGAAATGCACATTTGACCCTGATCTGTCTCCTCACACAGAAAGTCCAGGTGCTGATCACTGTGTACGACTACGACAAGCTGGGCAGCAACGATCCCATCGGCAAGTGCTGGATTGGCTACGGCGCCTCAGGCGTCGGGCTGCGTCACTGGTCAGACATGCTGGCCAATCCCAGACGTCCTGTGGCCCAGTGGCACACGCTGCTGCCCGAGGAGGAGGTGGATGCTGCTCTGAAGGCCCCCATCCGCTAATGCCACTCACATAGTAACACACAGCATCATCAGTATACAGTGGGCTTTTCTTTCAGTATTAAACCAAACAACTGTAGAGTTTTATAACACGATGCTTGACTTCATACATTTTTAAACATCTTTCAGTTTTACACCGTAATTCCTTTTGTAAAATGTCACTTTGGGATCTCTTTGTATGACTGTTACGCTGAGTGCGTCCCACAGAAATACTTACAAATGTGCAACTGCAACACAGCTCATCACAGAGGAAAGGAACACTTCCTCTGAATGACGTACCAGTTGAGTGGTTCACAAAGTATAAATAAAAGCATTACAACAGCAGTTTAGCATTGTTCTTCCACAGAGCTGGGAGACTAACAGGATGGCATCATCTAAGGTATTTTTTCAGATGTTAGGTGCTCCTCCAAAGCCACATAGAAATTTCTCCCGATGAAAATGTTATTGAGTTTCAGGGCGAAAGTCTTCCACTCTTTATTATTTATTGACTTGACCACCATTTAATGGCTGAGCTATTCACCCACTCATGTAGTCAAAATCCCGATTGTCTGTTTTAGCATCGGTATAACTGTGCATCAGTTAACTTTGCAACGGTAGTAAGATTAGAAGAAATGGCAAAAAGCGATCACTCCATTTCTCCAAAATTGTGCGTTTCACAGAAACTCAGTTTCTCCTGCTCCTCCCTTGGTGGCTTGATTCCTGCGACCAGCAACAAACGTGTATTGTATCATGTTCCCATGGCCACCAGCAGGATTAAGTGCAAGCGTGCTAATCTGTTAGCAGCTATCCTGCCATTAGTTGTACAAACTATTACAGTAGTCTTCAGCTGATGATGGAGGTTAGAGAGCTGAACATTGCATCATTTGAGAGAAACATGAAACGTTTTGCTGTGAATATTAAATAACTCATCTTTAAGAATGTGGGTTCCTAATGTGGCTTTGTTAATGTACAGTACAAGTAGACCAGCTAGTGACCAGAAATGACCAGAGTGATATTAAGATTCTGGCTCTGAGCTGAAATGTGACTCTTCTTTCCTCGTTTCTCTCCTTTATGCTGTCCTCTCATTCACGCTCACGCCTCTCATTTTCCACACAACCGAAAACTTGCCAGTGAAATGATGAAATCTGTTACATTTAGTTTCATGTTTTTACTTGTTTTTGATTGTTCTCCTTATGTGTTTGGATGAAGTGTGTATACTGATGCATATGTCTGTCATATGTGTTCAAAAAAAGAAAGCCATTTGTGGTTTTACTTTCAATATATATAATGTGATTGTAAATAAATAGCTGAATAAATGTTTCCAATCAATGACAGCTGTGCATGGATGGACTTGCATAATTTTGGTATTATTACTGCCACTATCCAGTTATCCAAAAATGAAGGTGTGGAGACTTTTTTTCTTCTCAAACTGGAATCTCCCAAAGGAAGTGTAGCTGTCACTGATACTTTTGATTTCTCTGAGTTCAGTGTGCATACTTGTGTACTAGTGTGTGTGTGTGTGTGTGTGTGTGTGTGCTTCCTGATTCAATGTGATGAGTGAAAGACTAACAGTGTGTCCTTTTCCGTCCTTCTCTGATGCAGTGAGCCAAACATGTGAGTGAGGAATTACGGAGAGGTGCGGCCGGTGGGGGTTGGCGGGTGGGTGTCACAGGAAAAGAAAATAAAGACATAAAAACAGTCTGTTTCCTCAGCTCAAATCATAGTGGCTGCAGTAATGGCAAACAACAAAGAAAGAAAGTACAAAGAAAACCATTCACAGCAGGGAGCATTACTTAAGAGTTTATTTTATACTATTTGTCACAAGCTTTCATTGAAAAGTCACCCGTATACAAAGAGTTAACTCTGTTTGAAAATCAGTTGTCACTATCCATGAAATAAAAATTACGGCCTTGACCTCGAGCTTCAGCACAGGATGAGTGAGGACCCATTAGGTGACCACTGTGTACAAGTTTCACTAAGATTGGACCAATACTAGTGAAGAGTAGTGATTCTCCTGAAAATGGAAAATGTGACTTGTTTCAAAGAATGTATAAGACAGCAGGTGGAGTCCCAACATGAACACGGAGACCACGAGCTGCGTCTTGTTTCGCTCGCTGCTCAGCTTTGTTTTCTATCCGATGGGTTTAACACATAAACAATATATACATTATAAAAATATGAATCTATAATAGTTACATAAACTAATTAAATAAAAAATTAGAACTTGCTGTAGAGTCCTCTGGTTTCATGGCAGTGCCATTATTAATCCACCCGAGGGAGCACTTTGTTATACTTTGATTTTAGACTGCTGAGGACAAAGCAGTTAAACCCTGACATGCTCATTCTCTCATGCAGCTCTACAAAGTCAGCTATTAAGCTGGAGCCAACCCATGACATATGACAGTTACACACACACTCACACACACATGCCTGTCTCTTTATGCTCATTTTTCCTCAGGCTCATTTCACCATAGCTAGCTTATTTCTAGGTGACAATGTTCCGCTTATTTCCCACAGTAAGACCTCAGATGAACTGAAGCTTTTGTTGCAAAAAATCATGACTGAAACAAGTGTCCCAGCCAACTTTCAGTCAATAGTAATTGTGCTTATCTTCTGTTTAGTAACAGCTAATAAATAAAATTCATTATATTTGAGTTGTTACTTGTTGTCGACTGAGACCTTTGTCCTTTCAGGTTCTGCAGTGGGGTGTGTTCTTGTTATTTTTATAGGTGGTAACAGTCAGTTACCTTTTTTAAATGCATGCTTCACATGCATTTAAACTAAGCACTGAAAACACCACATTGTACATTGTACGTGTGGGCTCTGACTGCTGCGTAATTTAGGATCTTTGTATGGAAATAATGCTGGTTGTGGATGGGAACATCTCAGGTTGTTGACTTTGTCTGTTTTCATTTCCTTCTTAGCCTTTGGCCAAACCCCTAAAGCAAAACACAGGGTTTTGTCACTGATGACAACTTGAGTCTCTGAGGGTTAATGTGTTTACATTGCTTTTGGAAACTGAAGGAAGCTGACACACATTTGAACCTATTTGAACCTTTTGCTCAGTTTAATACACGCAGAGGATTTGCCACAAAGCTAAAAACCAGAAAAGCATCCCATATATGAGATATATTTAGCATAAGCTGCAACATGGGCAGCAGAAAGGTGGTGTGACACTGCCCAAACATTATTGTATGTCAACATTATTGTATGTGACATCTACCAACTCCTGAGCAAACTGACTGGTTCTTCAGCTGCTACATGTTGCACAGTCTCCACCAACTAGTTTTAAACCGTCTGTCTGTTGTTTGTTTCTGGGCAGCTGGTGCAAAGCAGGTTTTCTACCTAAAAGCTATGAAAGCAGAACGTGTGAAGATAATTGTAAGTGTTGAAACATTGCTGGCATTGTTCCTAAGTGGTTGGACGGATTGATAAAAAGAGAGCTGGCTCGAGCTGTAAAGCTTTGGAAAGGCGAGGCGAGTCACAGATGATGATGCTCGATAGGTTCATGACTACGAGTAAATCCTTTATTATTACATTATTTGAGCACTCTCATCAAATACAGTGTGATGAATCAAAATTGATACTCATTAAAAGTTACATTCCAGAGTCTTGACCACTGCACTACTTGTATATGCACCCAACACAAGTCACCACCACCACCTTGACAGACTGAACTACAACATACATGTTGCAGCATGCTGGGCTTAAGATCACCTCCTCCCAGTGCCACAGAGGTATTCCCAAGGATAATGCTTCATAGTTAGTCCCTTTCAAGTTTTCAGACATGGGATGTGTAAAATGCTGTCTCTGTGGGCCCATGAAGTTTGAATGTTGTCGTGTTTTGAAAGTTTTCCACTTGTGAATAATTCTCATTGTAGAATTACAGATTTCAGATAGTTGGGAAATGGCCTAATGACAGCTGCCTGATTGATAGGCAGCAGCAGATCAATGCTGATGTCTTTCCTGCTTGGCATTGTGTGAACACACACCTGAATGCTCCAGAGCAGCAGACTGACAAAACGTCTGTTATAACAGAGGCGCTCACACTCACTGATGATCAGTGAATCAAATGTATTTGATTACTAACTGCTGCTACTGACCCTCTTTATTCCTATGGAGGCAGTGAGGGTGGATTTGGTGTTTCACTCACTGCTTCTGCAGTTTGACTTAGTTTTTGTTAAATAAGTAATGACAGAGTCACGTGTGGTAGTTAATCTCAGGTTGTATTTACCAAATTTTAAGACCTATTAAGGAGATGATTTTTTTTATGATGCCCTATATGGGCATTAATAGCATGCACCTTATGAGTGAAAGAGGGTATATTTTCTATTTCCCACATTAGATTATTATAACTGTGGCAGCCATATTTTGATAGATAATTTGAAATTAGGAAAGTCCACATTCTACATGCAGCCACAGAAATGCATCCATATGCATTTTATTAAATGAATCAGATGTTTATTAAATTGCATCTTCTGAACTGTGAACGTAAGTGCCGGCATCACTCTCATTTTGGAAGCAATGATGGACGGAGTCTGCAGCTCTAAACTACCTTCAGCTTTTGGTCAAATGATAAATACACTAGTCTGGCCAAAAAGGCTATCAAACCTTCACATTTATTATCCGAAGGCTCTCTCTGGCTCTCTCTCAGTCACTGCAGATTACTGTAGATTTTTAAAAAGATGGACCACTAAGCAGTGTCCCATGTTTCTTAGAGGCACTTGCCGTCACGGTTAGTAAAAATGAGCTGTAAAGTAAATTAAATGAAAGTAGGTGCTGATTTATACTAATACTAATGGAAGTTGAAGTTGTGATCCACAAGCAGAACAAACGCAGTGGTTTAATTAGATTTGCTCTGTGTGATGCACATCGACGCCTTCACAGAATCATAACACTGAGTGGACACAAGACAGTGCAGTTTTATTATCAATATAGAGCGAGAGAAAACATGTATCATACACTACAGATGAAAGCAGAAAGGCTCTGATACTACAGGAGCACGGAGAAGAAATGTGTAATTCTGGTAATGCCATCCGCTTTGTTTTTCCTTTTGTCATCTATCACGCTATTTCATTTCAGCTGCTTCCATGTTTACTTCCAGCGACCGCCGACCTTTCCTTTCCCGTGGCCTTTTTTGCTGGAGGACAAAGAATGAAGGAAAGTAACAAAGTACTACAACAGGAAGGAGAAGCAACGGAAAAATCTGACCTTTTGTATAAAAGTAACTACTCACAATTTTTGGGCATGTTGGATTCTGTTCAGCAGCACAATGATCTGCACAGAGAGACAATACTAATGAGAAATTCTATGATTGCCATGATGAGTAATAATTAAAGTGATCAACAGTATCAGAAAGGATGTATGAATATTTACATTTACAGCACCAGTGGCTCCTGTTTCTGTTGGACAGTGTTTTCCACTGAGACAGTAAAACATGCACAGACTGCAGATTTCGCAGATTTTCTCAGCATTCAGAGTTGACCCTTATTTATCTTACACTGACCCTTAATGCAGCCCCTCCTCTTTCTGAAGCGCAACATTTTATCTTCTGTCTTTTTAAAGCATTGTCTGCCTAAAACATCTGGTCACTGTTTGAGTACAATGAACTCACTGGGCCTCATTTACAAACAGCGCATTTGCAGAAATATGTATTTGCATAAACTGTGTAAACTTCTTCTTTGTTTTTGCTTGAGCCACAGTGAGTGTCTCAGGGGACACAATAATTAAAGGGGACATATGCTTTTAAATCCTTCCTTTTCATATATAAATCATTCACTTGTGGTCTATATAAAGTAGAACTGCAATGCTTTGGTCTGAATTCCTCATTATTGTAGCTCCAAAGACCCCTCGTTTATACCTGTTCTGAGGCGCGTCTTACAGCAGCTCATTTTGGTGCAGTCTTTCTAAATATGAATGAGATATTTCACGCCAAGCCCCTCTCCAGGTCGCAGAGCACTCCACTCCACCCCGTTTGGCCATTTTTGTAGTTTGATAGCAGCGATACAATTATCTACCAGCAGAGAAACAGCCACTTCATAGAGGCTCTGATGCCGGGGGGCGATGTAAGTAATCGTGCCAGTTAATACACCCAACAACCGATCATTTTGACTTGTCTACTTGCAACTTTGGCATAACTGAACTTGGACTACAAAATTGCTGCAAGAAAAAAATGGCAGATTCACGAAATTGGTTAGTCGGAAGTCCGTGACCTTGTTTAGCAATTCCACAGCAAATACTGTGACATAATAGACAAGGAAACGTAACAGGGAATAGAGAAAACTGAAAAATATGACCCAAAAAGAATATAAAGATATCTACGCAGCACCAAGAAAGAATACATTCAAATTTTCTGCACTTCTAGACACTCAAAGTACACAAAAAAATTTATTTAAGGGCTAAAAAAGTGGATTTTGCATGATATGTCCCCTTTAAAAATCTGTCTGTGTAGGTTCTCAGTCATCCAGGTCATGGAAATCTCTGGAGCTCCAGAGAAAATCAGAACATCTGTTATTTCAGTCTTCTTGTAACCTTCGTCACTCCTGTGTAAACACTTTAGGAAGCTTCACCTTTTCTGGCTTCCTCCTCTGATACTATTGTTTCATTTTCTTCTTCTTTCTCCTGCTTTTTTTAGTTGGTGGAGCTGCTTTCTTGCAACATCATCACTCAAGAGACTTGTTTCCTTATATAGAGAAACAGGAGCATGACAGTATGCAGATGGCATGCACAAGCCCATCAATTTAGAATGATTCTGATTTGCTAACATATGCACAGTGATAAGAACAAAACTGGCACATATTAATGAATAAGGTCCATAGTCAATCATGTTCGAGAAACCGATTTTGAGGTGATTCGAGCATTGTGACATGGTGCATTATCCTGCCATCAGAAGATGGCACTGTGGTATAGAATGTAGACATAATGGGATGGACACGGTCAACAACAATACAGTAGGCTGTGGTGTTTAAAAGAAAATCACAGTAGTCACATTAAAGCAGCTTACATCATCTTTCTTCCCCATTCTGATCCTTTCTTGACCATGTCTGTCCTAAATGCATTCAGTTCCAGCCATGTGATTGGTTGCAGTGACATTATTACCTCATATTTCTGGTGCTTCATGCGCTCCATGAAATCAAACTTCTCAGATTCCAGCTGGTAGATCCAGTTCCACAATTCTTGGGCCCGTTGCCTTGAAAACACAAGAAGGGCAGTTAAAAAGGACCTCTCTTTTATTAATTTAAGAGCTTGTTCAGATGAACAATGGTTAGATTTACTACTACTAAACAATGGTTACACATTTCTGGTCAGTGACTGGATTTATGTAGTTAACCTTGCTAGTCAGGTACTTAGGTTCACCAGCTATGACTTGCTGGCTTATTAAGCTACATCCATGTAGACATGTAGAAAAACTTGTCTCTGTCTAGCTTTTTTCTTTTGAGCTAATTTTTTATTTATTTATTTTTTAAATAAGAACCTTGTAAGTGTGTGTGCATGTTTTTTTTTGATCTTTTGGCCTTTATTTGACAAAAGACAGTTCAGCAGTGACGAGTAGATGGGAAAGAGAGCAGGGTAAGATACGCTGCAAAGGGCCACAGGTTGGACTCAGACCTGGGCTGCTGTATTCTAGCCAGAAGGCATATGGGAGCCTGCTGAACCAGTGAGTTAAACTGGTTCCCAATAGGTGTGTTTTAAATATGTACTTGTTTCATAAACTGTAGTATAATTGCTACAGTAGTTTTACAAGCTACTGAATTATGGGGTGTGCGTGTAAGAGCTGCATAAAAACATTGTGGTGAAGCTACACTGTAAAAAAGTACGTAAAAATGACAGTGGAAAACTGAAATGGCAACAGTAATAGACCGGAAAATCAAAAACAGTGTATTTCTGTAGCAGAAACATGTGATTACCGTAAATCAAAAAACAATACATAACTGTAATTTCCACTGCGATAATGTGTTGAAATGACAGTGAAAATCTTTTTCCTGCACTGCAGAAAATGTTTGTAAAAAATACAGTGGAAAACTGTGAAATGGCAACAGTAATAGACCGTGCAATTGAAAAGGGTGTATCTCTGTGGAACAAACATGTGATTACCGTAAATCCAAAAACAATACATAACTGTAATTTTCACTTTGATAATATGTTGAAATCACACATTTTCACTGTGAAAATCTTTTTCCTGCACTGCAAAAAAAGTCTGTAAAAATAACAATGGAAAAGTGTGAAATGGCAACAGTAATAGACCGTTAAATCGAAAAGGGTGTATCTCTGTAGCAGAAACATTTAATCACCATAAATCAAGAACCAAGATATAACTGTCAAAATATGCTGAAATCACACATTTTTACTGTGAAAATCTTTCTTTTCTGTAAAATTTCTATAAAAATGACACACTGATACCATAAAAATAATTTCTGTCTGAATTATACATATTACTGAATTGTACATGTAAATGTATTTCCCAGGTTGACTGAAATTTAATCAGGAACTATTTGAAATAATAGTTTGTTTTTTCAGAAAAGGAAATGCAAAACATTGTATTGTTTTATTATTCTGTGTATCAACTGCGTCTGAACTGTAAACTGAATAACTGGATTTAGATTTCATCATACAAATTTTCTTTTCATGCACCTCGTGAGTGGTCCCAAAATATTCAGCTTATTGCAGAGTAACCTGCTAATATAAAATGAGACTGAGGGAGATACATGCATGTGTCACAGACAGTATCCAATCAGCGGCTGCAGACTGAGCCATGACTGAGCAGTTACACTCAGAGGTTAGCACCTTTTCTGCCCTCTCTGTGGGATAAACGACATTACTACACGATGGTACATCATCCTGCCCCAGGGTTTACTCCAGTTTTGTGTCAACCTTGCAACAACTAGTTATGTCACCACGGTAAGGTAAGTTACCTTAACAGTACTGATACCATTAGCAGCAGTGAAGACCTGAGCCAGCATTGTGGAGGTAAAGCCAGAGTTAACTTTAACCAGTATCAACTAAGGAAATGTTCAGCTGTAATTTTGGGGGAAGTTGTTTAAGACATTGAAATGTTGTGTTCCTCACTGCAAACTTAATCAAAATGAACTGTTTATTTAGGTGCATTCGCTGACATGTTGTAGATAAGGAGAAATTTAAGGCTAATTTTTACCAGAGATATAATCAGGGTTAAAGTGGACCAGAGCATCTTCAGTTAGTGAGTAATCAATCTGAAAGGCAGTTTGGTACTTAATACTGTACAGAGGTCAATTTTGTCTCTTTTCCATGGATTCTATCATCAGGCACTGAGCACAAAAACATCAGCATGCTGGTGGGTTTCAAAAACGGCAGGTTTGATTCTTGTGAAGGAGTCGCTTGCATGACTCATCTAGTGACATCACTGCCTGGCCAATCAGTGGCATGCAGCCTGTTGATGCCATATTTTCTACATTTTCAATCAACTTGGCGCACCTGGAACCGCGGCTGTGTAGGTACTAAAAAAGTATGTGGTAGCACCTCCTGGTCCACACTCCAGTCCAGTGGGTGGCAGTAATGCACCTATAAGCTGGTTTGCCCACTGCCATTAAAACCACAAGAACAAGGTACTAGCGCCCATAGATATACGTCTATGCTAGCGCCTAATGGAACACCCTAAAAACTAAGCCAAGCTGAGTCTAGCTGAGCTTAGTAGGTACTAGTGGAAAAGCAGCTGATATCTCCATGCTGACAGCATGGAGATATCAGCTCTGTAACTAGAGCTCTGCTAGCATTATAGAAGGTGAGCAGCATAAACAGAGTGTTTGTAATTGGCAGGTGATTTGAAATGTTTCAAACTGCTCGACAAACTGTGCAGTTTGGACCACAGTGTGTCTGTGAGCTAAAATGTAATAATTGTTATTCAAAGGTTGCATGGAAATACCACGCAGTTTAGTGCAGGCTAAAGTAGTTAATTTGAAGTATTGTGGTGACATGTACGGTGATGCAGTGTGTTGGACTAGTGCAGAGCAGGCTGTGGTGTTAATGGCCAATGTTAGCAGGCATCAGTTTAAATTTAAGGACTGGACTGGTACTTAATGCCTGAGTGTTTGAGCTGATCTGTCTGCTTACACCTTGTTGAATTCAGTTATATCCAAAAAGAGCAATAAACCAAAGTACAGCAGCAGATGTCAGCTGATCAGTGTGTAAAATTCTTCCCATGCTGCATCACTGCTACACCAGATATTAGGTTTACCCAATCTGCCAAACTCATGTTAACCCCAGGACATAGTGTAGGGGTGGCCAACTCCAGGCCTCGAGAGCCAGTGTCCTGCAGGTTTTAGATGTGTCCATGATCCAACACACCTGAATCAAATGGCTGAATTACTTCCTCAGTATGCAGTCAAGTTCTCCAGAGTCCTGTTTGATTCAGGTGCGTTGGATCAGGGACACATCTAAAACCTGCAGGACACCGGCTCTCGAGGCCTGGAGTTGGCCACCCCTGACATAGTGTATCTGCTCCTGTTAATGTTTGTCTCTAAGACAGCTGTTAACACTTTTAAATGGTTATAGTTAAAGATTTTTAAATTATTTTGTTTATTTTATTTTTATCATTTCTTTATTTATGCTTTCTGTCTTTCATTTTATTTGTATTTTTGTGGCATGCCTACTTCATTGAGCAGTGTCAGTAGACAGACAGGAAACACAGCAGAGAGAGGTGATGATCTGCAGCAAAAGGCCCAAACTGGAATCAAACCTTGGCCAGCGTGACATGTGGTGCATGTAGTACCAGGTGAGGCCCAACTGTTTATGGATTTGAGTGTGAAATGTATTAGAATGTAATTTGCTACATGTGCAGTGAGCAGAGTGACAGTGTTGATACCTCTCTAACTTAGGAGGATATTGGTCCTGTCAGTCCTATCTTCTGACCTGCCAGTGGTTCAGATGATCAACTACTTTGCTGTCCTACCAATCTACCTGTCTGATCAGAAACCAGTCTTGTCAAGGGTAAATAGAGGTAAGTGGTTGGACAGTTCAGTGTGTGTTGACTGAAAATTTGTTTAATTCATTTGTGTAAGAACTATAATATTATCATTCTTATTATTACTGCTTTATTTGATTTTGTTATTCTGGCTGCAGAGAGGATCCTGCAATTCCACAGCAAACACCTGATGACTAACCGGGGTACTCAAGCAGAACTGGTGACACTACAATTACATACTTTTCCCAAAGAATGTCTAAATGCAAAAACTATTTATATTTCAACAATGTCTTTGTTTGTAATGGGCTTTATATGTTATTTTCTCTGTAATTAACCACGGGCAGTTGGTTGTAAAATCTTAGCCACTGGTGTTCTATTTTTTTCTGGGTGAAGTTCTGGCAACAACAGCTGCCACTGTTTGAATGTAATGTTGATTTTTACAATTAAATACTGTTATGTATTACACAGTGTTGTATTCTGTTTTTCATCGACTGTAATTAGGTTTAAGGTATATCATTTGTATTTGGAATTGTTTATCATAAATGGTTTTAAATTGTCACTGTATTTTATACAGTAAAATATAGGCAACCATAGCGGCCAGTATTTTACCATGAACCCAGCTTACGGTATTTTGCATTGAACCTGGTTTACAGTATTTTACTGTGAACCTGGTTTACGGTATTTTACTGTAAACCCGGTTTACGGTATTTTACCGTGGACCCGTTTATGGCATTGTACTGTGGACCTGTTTAGGGTATTTTACTCTGATCCCTTTCACGGCTTTGTACCCTGGACCCGTTTAAGGTATTTTTCCTTGCACCCGTTTACAACAATGTACCCTGAACCTTTTTATGGTGTTTTACCGTGAACCCGTTTACGGTAAAATACTGGCAGCTGTGGTTGCCGGTATTTTACCGTTAACCTGTTTACGGTAGAATACTGGCAGCTGTGGTTGCCGGTACTTTACCGTGAATCTGTTTACGGTAGAATACTGGCAGCTGTGGTTGCCGGTATTTTACCGTTAACCTGGTTACGGTAAAATCTTGTCTTGACAGTCTTGAGTCATAGGAAACAGCTTTGGCAGGATTTACTGAGAAGTGTGAACTTCCTCTAACATTACACACTTCGATTGTTTTTTAATTATTTGCACATGGTGAACACTTTACCCACAATTATTTTACATTGCATGTTTTTTTTTTATTTTGTTTTGGGTTTTTTTTGTAAAAAGAAACTTACAGAATAACGTAAATGGGGTGTTAAGCTTAGCTATGACTGAGTAATCACCATTTAAGGGCCAATCTTGTGCAAATGTTCATACTTTGTTATAAAAATCATACAAGAGAATATAATTTAGGTGAATATCCAATTTAAAATTTTGGTTTTTGGTATAAAATCACTGCTTAGCTGTCTGCTGTCTTATCTGGAGGTGACTCACTTTAGCCCATCCTCTCTCAAACTGTCGATGGCTAGCGGCTCCCGTCTCTCATTCAGAGTTCTCTTCTTGATCTCTCTGCCTGTCATGCGCTTCCCTTTTCTCGACTCAGCCTGGGACAGAACACAAACATTTCAGAGTCACTCTCTGTTGAATTATTTTCTCCACCTTTCACCTCTACTATCATGTGTAATGATGAGGAGGAGGAGCCTCATTATAACATTGTAACAGTAGCTGTCTGACCTTAGCCAGGAAGCCTCCAAAGTTTGCTCCCATCCCAGACAGCACTTTCTTTTTTTTGGCTTCATCATCAGCCTTTCTCTTGGCCTCCTCTTCTTCTTTTCTGTGACGCTCCTCCTGTCAAATGAACAAAAATACAGCCAGGAACATATTTAGAAAAAACTGTATTATTGGACATGGAGGCAAGCTGGACGAACATTTGGAAAACCTCTGAACTGAATTTCTAAAGAGCTAATAGCGGAAAACCTGACATATCTTGGTATGATGTGTAGTGTGGCTGGCATGCAGGCTTTTGTAGCCCTTTTTTTTCTGAATGTTTTTATTTCTCTTTAGGCAAGAAAAAAATGCAGTTAAAATTTTGTTTATGAACCTATTTTTCATGGAGTTACAAATATGTCCCCTCAGCTGGACAATATGCATTTGACTTTTCAACCAGAGAAATGTGTATTTAATACACCAATAGCATAAAATGATATGGGATCCTCAGATCGACTGTCACTACCGCTAATATTCACTAAACTCGATTCTGTTAATTACATCCAAATAAGAATTCCACAAACTCTGTTTTTGCCTTATATACTGTATTTGCATGTCAGTTTGCACATGATTCAATAAATTGCTCCTCCCATTTCCCATTTTCCCAGTGAAATATAAAGAAGTGGCTCAAGAGTTTTGCACAGCACTCTAGTATGGCATAATTGCAATAACTGGCACAAGTGACATTCTTTGAAAATCATTAAATACAGTATATTAAAGATTGTTTAATTAATTTGTTCTATTTAAGCTCTATACTTCAGAAAAACTCCTCCGTGAATCGCCACCTTATCGTGGTGGAGGGGTTTGTGTGTCCCAGTGATCCCAGGAGCTATGTTGTCTGGGGGCTTGTCCCCCTGGTAGGGTCTCCCATGGCAAACTGGTCCTGGGTGAGGGTCCAGACAAAGAGCGGTTCAGAAGACCCTTATGAGTGAAAAAACAAGGGAACAGTTTACCCTGCCCGGGATAGGGTTACCGGGGCCCCACCCTGGAGCCAGGCCTGGGGAGGGAGCCCGAGGGAGAGCGTCTGGTGGCCAGGCATTAGCCCGTGGTGCTTGGCCGGGCGCAGCCCGAAGAGGTTACATGGGCCCGCCCTCCTGCAGGCCCACCACCCGCAGGAGGTGTCGTAGGGGTCGGGTGCAGTGTGTGTCGGGCGGTGGCCGACACACACTGCACCCGGCTATCGAAACTGGCTATTGGGACATGGAATGTCACCTCTCTGGTGGGGAAGGAGCCTGAGCTAGTGCGTGAGGTTGAGAGATACCAGCTAGATATAGTTGGGCTCACCTCAACGCATGGCCTGGGCTCTGGAACCAGTCTCCTGGAGAAGGGCTGGACTCTGTTCCAGTCTGGAGTTGCCCTCGGTGAGAGGCGGCGAGCTGGGGTGGGTATTCTTGTATCCCCCCGGCTTGCTGCCTGTACGTCGGAGTTTTCACCGGTGGACGAGAGGGTAGTTTCCCTGCGTCTTCGGGCTGGGGAACGGGTCCTGACTGTTGTTTGCGCTTATGCGCCGAATGACAGTTCAGGGTACCCACCGTTTTTGGAGTTGCTGGGTGGGGTGCTGGAGAGTGCTCCATCTGGTGACTCCATAGTCTTGCTGGGAGACTTCAACGCTCACGTGGGCAATGACAGTGAGACCTGGAGGGGCGTGATTGGGAGGAACGGCCTGCCCGATCTGAACCCGAATGGTGTTTTGTTATTGGACTTCTGTGCAAACCACAGTTTGTCCATAACAAACACCGTGTTCGAACACAAGGATGTCCATAAGTGCACATGGCACCAGGACACCCTAGGTCGCAGGTCGATGATCGATTTTGTAATCGTATCATCAGATCTGCGGCCGTATGTTCTGGACACTCGGGTGAAGAGAGGAGCTGAGCTGTCAACTGATCACCACCCTGGTGGCGGGGGAAGATGCTGGACAGACCTGGCACACCTAAACGTATTGTGAGGGTGCGCTGGGAACGCCTGGCAGAAGCCCCAGTCCGGGAGATCTTCAACTCCCACCTCCGGCAGAACTTCGACAGCATTCCGAGGGAGGCTGAGGACATTGAGTCCGAATGGACCATGTTCAGCACCTCCATTGTTGAGGCTGCTGCTCAGAGCTGTGGCTGCAAGGTGGTTGGTGCCTGTCGTGGTGGTAACCCCCGAACCAGATGGTGGTCACCGGAGGTGAAGGGAGCCATCAAGATGAAGAAAGAGTCCTATCGGGCTTGGTTAGCCTGTGGGACTCCAGAGGCAGCTGACAGGTATCGACAGGCCAAGCGGAATGCAGCTCGGGTAGTGGCCAAAGCAAAAACTCGGGTGTGGGAGGAGTTCGGTGAGGCTATGAAAAAAGACTTTCGGACGGCATCGAAGCGATTCTGGCAAACCGTCAGGCGACTCAGGAGGGGAAAGCAGTGCTTCACTCACACTGTTTATAGTGCGGGGGGGGTGCTGCTGACTTCAACTGAGGCTATAGTCGGACGGTGGAAGGAATACTTCGAGGACCTTCTGAATCCCACTGACATGCCTTCTGTAGTGGAAGCAGAGTCTGGGGATGAGGGGGATGACTTGACCATCACTGGGGGCGAGGTCACTGAGGTAGTTAAACAACTCCTTGGTGGCAGAGCCCCTGGGGTGGACGAGATTCGCCCTGAGTTCCTGAAGGCTCTGGATGTTGTAGGGCTGTCTTGGTTGACACGCCTCTGCAACATCGCGTGGAGATCTGGGGCAGTGCCATTGGATTGGCAGACCGGGGTGGTGGTCCCCATCTTTAAGAAGGGAGACCGGAGGGTGTGCTCCAACTTTCGGGGGATCACACTACTCAGCCTCCCCGGTAAGGTCTATGCCAGGGTGCTGGAAAGGAGGGTGTGTCCGTTAGTCGAACCTCGGATTCAGGAGGAACAATGCGGTTTTCGTCCTGGTCGTGGAACGCTGGACCAGCTCTTTATCCTCTCAAGGATATTCGAGTGTGCGTGGGAGTTTGCCCAACCAGTCTACATGTGCTTTGTGGACTTGGAGAAGGCATTCGACCATGTTCCTCGGGGTGTTCTTTGGGAGGTTCTGCGGGAGTATGGGGTGTCTGGCCCATTGTTGTGGGCCATTCAGTCCTTGTACAACCACAGTGAGAGCTTGGTCCGTATAGCTGGTAATAAGTCGGATTTGTTTCCTGTGGGTGTTGGACTCCGCCAGGGCTGCCCTTTGTCACCGATTCTGTTCATAATTTTTATGGACAGAATTTCTAGGCGTAGCCAGGTGGCGGAAGGCTTCTTCCTTGGTGGCCTCAGAGTCTCATCTCTGCTTTTCGCAGATGATGCGGTTCTGTTGGCTTCATCAGGGGGGGGCCTCCAGCTCGCAGTGGAACGGTTCGCAGCCGAGTGTGAAGCGGCTGGCATGAGAATCAGCACCTCTAAGTCTGAGGCCATGGTCCTCAGCCGGAAAAGGGTGGAGTGCCATCTCCGGCTCAGGAACGAGTTCTTGCCTCAAGTGGAGGAGTTTAAGTATCTCGGGGTCTTGTTCACGAGTGATGGGAGAAGGGAACGGGAGATCGACAGGCGGATCGGGGCTGCTTCTGCAGTGATGCGGACGCTGCACCGGTCCGTCCTGGTGAAGAGGGAGCTTAGCGTAAAAGCGAAGCTCTCGATTTACCGGTCGATCTACGTTCCTACCCTCACCTATGGTCACGAGCTTTGGGTAGTGACCGAAAGAATAAGATCGCGAATACAAGCGGCAGAAATGAGTTTCCTTCGAAGGGTGGCTGGCCTCTCCCTTAGAGATAAGGTGAGGAGTGTGGCCATCCGGGAGGGGCTCAGAGTAGAGCCGCTGCTCCTCCACATCGAAAGGAGCCAGTTGAGGTGGCTCGGGCATCTGATTAGGATGCCTCCTGGCCGCCTCCTGGGTTAGGTGTTCCGGGAATGTCAGATTGGGATGCCTCCTGGCCGCCTCTTGGGTGAGGTGTTCCGGGAATGTCCCACCGGGTGTCCCACCGGGTGGAGTTTAAGTATCTCGGGGTCTTGTTCACGAGTGATGGGAGAAGGGAACGGGAGATCGACAGGCGGATCGGGGCTGCTTCTGCAGTGATGCGGACGCTGCACCGGTCCGTCCTGGTGAAGAGGGAGCTTAGCGTAAAAGCGAAGCTCTCGATTTACCGGTCGATCTACGTTCCTACCCTCACCTATGGTCACGAGCTTCCACCGGGAAGAGGCCCCGTGGTAGACCCAGGACACGCTGGAGAGATTATGTATCTCGGCTGGCCTGGGAACGCCTTGGGGTCCCTCCGGATGAGCTGGAGGAGGTGGCTGGGGAGAGGGAAGCCTGGGCTTCTCTGCTTAGGCTTCTGCCCCCGCGACCCGGCCCCGGATAAGCGGAAGAAAATGGATGGATGGATGGATGGACTTCAGAAAAAATGGAAATTCCTTCACCCTAAAAATGTACAGTTATGTTAGTGTGTATGTTTGTTACCACAATTCTGTTCTGTCTGTCCTTCTCCTTTTCTGCTCTGACCCTCTGGATCTCAGCTCTCTCTGCACGACGACGCTCCTAGAGGACAGCAAAACGTTTATCATACACATTAATCCTTCGTTGGTTTTAAACAGTTTAAGAAGTGTTGGTTGCAAAATAAGCCTACAATTCGTTCCTTAAGGGCAATAAGTTCTTCCTCATCCTTCTTCCTCTGCTCAAAGTGTACATCAATCAGAGTGTGTAGCTCCAGTAGGTCTTTCTCCATACGTTTTCTGTGGATGTCCTGGTGGGGAAAAAAAAAAAGTGTGTTTCTATAACTTATATATCAGCAGAAGCAGAGAAGAGCCAGTACTTTGAAAACTGGAGGAAACTGGATTATCCAGAGAAGATTCATATGAGACAGAACATGCAAACTCTGCACACTGAGGCCTTAGCCAACCAGCAAGCATCAACCCAGAACCTACTTGCTGTGAGGTAAGCATGTTACCAGCTGCACCACAGCTGGACAGAAACCACTTTGGCAAATAATTTACCCCAACTTGACTTTCTTGGGACAGTTACAGTTTTCAGAAATTGTAACACCCAGTGATAGACGTCAAACTGCAGAGTGCAGGAATCATGAGTTGTTACAAGAAGATGGGTTTGCTTGTTGCGTAATAATGATAAATAATGTTGTATACTTTGACTGAAGTGCACAGAAAAGATGTGGTCCTAACACAGGTCCCTGTGGAACACCATATTCATAAAACAAGAAGATATAATATTATTGTATACAATACACTGAGTTTCTATTCAGATATGAGTAGAATCAGCCTGGCCACAGCACCTAAACTAAAACATGTCTTTAAAATGCTCTATGAAGATTTACATAGTGTTAAAATCCTTTCACACTTCTAGTAACAGAAGGACGTCTTAGATCCAAATCCATGGCCATTAACAAACTTATTATTGCCCTAGCTGGAACGCATTTGGCAAAGTGACTGGATCTGATTCCAGGCCAAGAAGAAGATGGAACCATGTCTAAAGTTAAAAGCTGTCTAAGAATAAGAAGACTGTGGTTGTCAGATAACTAAAGATGCACCTAGAAAGTTTTTTTTTTTTTTTTTTTTTTAAAGGAATATCAAGAAGTTTTGGTTTAACGTCAGATTTATGACTTACGTCAAAATCCACCCTCTCTCCTTCGGGAATCTTTGGTGGAGCAAGTTGGGGCACCATAGGTCTGGAGATAGAAAATGTGAGAGACTTATAGAAAGGCTGCAAGTTTTAAAATGGATTGAAAACAAGTATTACTGCTACAAAACACACAAAGAGGCAGAGTGGACATACTTGGGCTTGGGGCGCTCTTCTGAGTAAAAGAGAGACAAAGATAGAAAAAAATGGCCATATGAGTGAAAAGAGCTTTGAACTGACTGGTTGTTGTTAGCCAAATACTGAAAGTAATATTTAATATGACTGAAAGCAAGCACAGCAAGCATGGGTGTGAGATAAGAAAATGCAATTTGGATTTTTGTTATTAGTTATAAGAAAACGTGAAATAATCCCATAATCCTGAGCTAGACTCCACTAAACATCTACATGATTTTTGACCACATACTGTGTATTAGGCTGTTGTGAAAGCTCTTACTAAAAAATAAGGTGTATAGAAAGTAATAATTTAGGAAACTACATAACATAGAGTTTTTAAAGTTTTTCTAAATCTGAGCTTTTCAAGACTACAGTTAAAATTGCTGAGTCCAGTGAGACTGCAAGAGTCAATCTGCTCTTAATGTGTTAGATAACTAATGTGGTAAACATGGTGCCAAGAAGAAAGTGATGAGTTTGACCACTTCAGGGAACCGCACTCCTACAATATCTCACCTTCCTCCTGGACATCTTGATCTGAAGGACCATCCACATAAAGACACGGTGAAGCATGGGAGGATGGTAACAAGGTAATATGGAATGAAAAAGGAGGGTTAATTATGGGGGAAGTGTGCACATGAAGAAAGCAAAAGAAGTTATCAGGAAAGAGGAAATAGAAACCAACATAGAAAGAAGGAAGGAAGGAAAAAACAGGCATAGGTGGGAATGTATGAAAGAAGGTGGGAACGAGAAAAGAGGTGTGAAATAACCGGAAGAAGTCCCGGGTTATCTCTGGTACTGCAAGCTTAAAGTGACAGGTTGCCATTTTGGAATATGTACCAATTAGCTTTTTAGCTAAGAGTTGGATGAGAAAGTCTCTCTCATATTTGTACTCCATCCATCCATCCATCCATCCATCCATCTATTCTCTTCCACTTATCCGGGGCTGGGTTGCGGGGGCAGGAGCCTAAGCAGAGAAGCCCAGGCTTTGATCTCCCCAGCCACCTCCTCCAGCTCATCTGGAGGGACCCCAAGGCGTTCCCAGGCCAGCAGAGAGATATAATCTCCCCAGCCTGTCCTGGGTCTACCACGGGGCCTCCACCCGGTGGGACATTCCCGGAACACCTCACCCAAGAGGCGGCCAGGAGGCATCCCAATCAGATGCCCGAGCCACCTCAACTGGCTCCTCTCGATGTGGAGGAACAGGGGCTCTACCTCGAGCCCCTCCCAGATGGCTGCACTCCTCACCTTATCTCTAAGGGAGAGGCCAGCCACCCTTTGAAGGAAACTAATTTCTGCCGCTTGTATTCGCGATCTTATTTTTTCGGTCACTACAAAAAGCTCGTGACCATAGGTGAGGGTAGGAACGTAAATCAACCAGCTGATTTACCGGTCATGTTTGTACTGTAAATGCAAATCTACAGCCAAATGTTGTTCTGTTCACAGCTGACATTAAAACAGGCCCACAGCGAATCAACCTCATTTTAATGGTGTTGGTAGCTAGCTAAGTAAGCTAACTAGCTGCTAGCTGTAGCTTTTACCTAAAAAAATCTATCAACCATCTCACATAACTCTTAGCATCAAAGTAATAAGCACATGATCCAAAAATGTTGAGCGATTGCTTTAAAACTATCATTTCCCATCATGTGACTAGAACCAGTTCTTCACTAGCGCAAGCATGTGCCACATGGTGGCTGCAGGGAAATGTAGTCTTCTGGAATATTTTTGCATGCATATTAGTGTTTCTGTGAGGTCAAACTGATCTCATAGATCTCGCAGACTGAGGTGGATGGGGAGGACCACAGTCCTTACAGAAAGCCTTGCAGGAGTGAAACACATCTACACACTCTACATGATGCAAAAGTGAATGCCGGAAGGGTCACTGGTTCCAGATGAAGAAATGATTAAAACACTGTGCAACCTTTAAAAGGAAAACATATTGCAAAACAGAAGCTGCATATAATATTACAATATTTTACAGAGCTTTTAAAACTGCAGTAGTGTACCCTTCAGACAACAGAAGAAGCTGAGAACACTGATGCCCTACCCTTATAAAGTTGTCAAATTCATGTTACAAACATCCAAGAGTCACAAGGCAGCTGGCATCCATTTGAATTCAGGTTTCTATCCATTTCTATCAGGCAGAGCCCAGCTTCTGTAGCTGCAGTTGCTACATATTACACTGTAGTTACTACTTAGCTGTTCATTTGTCTAACTGCTGTTTGGTGAAAAGTTTCTTACAGCTTTATTACAGTAAAGTTGTGGTCAGGAAAAAACTGAAGACTGAACATTTTCAATGGATTTGCTGTTATGAGCTAAGCTTTTCACATACTACATCACTCGATCCATAGATGATAAAGAAATGTGTATTACCGCAGCTTTAAACTCTGTGAAGAAATATTATATTTGACTTCTGTTTTGAGTGCAGGCAGTGACAAAAGTAGTGAAACCTTCACAATACAGTTAAAGGCATGAACAACATGAAACATGGAAATATGCACACACACAATGTGTCACGACTTTATCCTTACAAGTGGAGAAATACGTAAAAAGTGGAGAAGTGGAAGAGTGTGATCGTATGTCGATACAAGTGATGTCTAAACTGGCCTGTAGGCTGTTAACTCTGCATCATTTAAAGTTTCAGGGAGTGTTGTCTCTGTCAAATCAATAAGTAAATGAAATGAAATAAAAGTGAGACTCGTGATGGTGTGCGATCACCCTACCTTGGTACTCTTGCTGCTCTGATGGCCCACACACACACACATCAGGACAATATCGGGCAATGTGAAAGAAGGACACAGGGGAAAGTGATATGTCAGTTCAGCACCATCAGTAACTCCCACATTAAGGAAAGTGCATGAACAACTCTTTGGGAGCATCGCTGGACAGTGAGAAAAAAATCCTTCCATTCACAGTGGAAACAGTTTTTTTTCTGGAAGAGTTCCTGATACCTTACCTCCTCCATCTTCCTCCACCTGCTCTTCCTCCTCCTGCTCAGGCTCAGCTTCCTGCTCCTCTTCAGCCTCTGGGAGAAGAAATACAAACATAAAGACCAGATTTGAGTACAATAATATAGTCGCTATATTCTGGTGTGTGATTTAATGTATCTTCCCTGTGTTAAAGACCCAAGCTGTGTGGCCATAGAGTGTATTTAAAAGCTGAACGTAGTCACTTGACTTTGACTCCTGCTGGTCATTCCACATTATGCATTTTTAAGGCACTGCCATGTTGGCTTCACTGCATCCATCTTTTATATTCAGTCTATGTGTGTGAGAGATTATGGACAGATCTGACTGAACGTACCCTCTGTCTGCTCCCTGGAGAGGTGAGAAGAAGGATCAGAGAAAAATATTGTTTATCAGTAAACATTTCAGTGTAAATGCTGACAGGAGACATCAAATGATAAACTCTGGCGAGTTCTCTTCCACTCACTCGTATTCCTCTTCTGCGTCCGACATGCTGCAATAAAACAAAATGCAGAACCATCAAATCAAGGTGTTAAAGATGAAAACAGCGGTAACCGAAACTCCGAATCAGAAAAGGAATTTTTTTCCAACTGATTGCATAATTTGCATGATTAAAAAAAAAACAAAAAACGAAGAAGTGTGGTGATCATATTTTTATCTGGTGCTCTAATTAATCATAGTTAAATAAATAAGAATAAATTACTCATTTCATCTTCCAACTTTTCTTATCTAAAAAATAATGACTAAACACTAGAAGGAAACATGAATAAAAATAATGACTGTGAATAAAATAAAATTAATTGGGAAAATCATGCTCAAATGTAGATCAAGAATGCTACTTAATTAAGTAATTTTCAACTTTCTTTTGTTTCGCTGCACGGACTTGATGCTCAGTGCTGACACAAACCTCTCACACAGGCAGGTATTACAGCCCTGTGTTCCCACTGCTCTGTTACTTCAGGATGGACAGTTCAGGGAATCAGATTCCAGTTTTTAACTGATTTCCAACTCTGGGCCTGAGCCTTTTCAGAAATGTGGCCTGTTCTACTGCACAGGTGCTACACCTTAAATGTGATACATTGTGAGAGAGAGAAAAATCTTCTTACCTCCCTGTTTGCCTTGTTTTTGATTTAGTTTCGGCTTCTTTTATAATGTGGTCCTTAGAAAATTAGATTATCTGCTCTCTTATTAATGATTTAAAGGACTAAAACATTCTACATATGCCTTTTATGGACTACAGAAAGAAAGGACTGCTTGGTGACATCATTACTGTAGTTAGTCATCCTCACTAAATCACAGGTGACTGACGTCTCTATGCTCCTGTGATTAATCGCTTTGGAGACAGAAAACACACACAATGCCCACCAAGATGCTTTTAGTGACATATTGTTCATCTGAGCTGCCATTGTTCTGACATCAAACCCCCACATAGAGACAAACATTCACAGTGGGTGTGCGCTGACATCTTCCTGGCAGGGGACATTCGGAAGATGGATGGAGTGTCAACAGGTGAGAATGTGACAGGGGTCAAACACATAAAGAGCAAGGAGAGATAGGGTTTCTCTCACTTTCTAGTCCCCCCCCCCCCTCCCCCCGCCCTCTCTCTTGATGTTTGTCCTCAGTGCAACCTCTCAGTGATGTTTCTGACAGGTTAGCGGGTGTGGTTTGGAATGGTGGTGGTGGCGTCCCAGTTCCCAGCTTCACATGTTCAGACAATAAACTTGCAACCGCCAGAAAACTACAAAGTTCTGTCATCTGTTTAGTAGTTAAGCGTTAAACTGCATAAACCCTGCTTGTGTGGTTAATGACTTTACTCCCAAAATATTGTGTGCTGAAGGGAAAAGATTTAAAAGTCAGCCATAAAAATGAATGTTATTACATCCAGATTAAGGCCACAGGCTGTTTTTGCTAATGCTTTACATTTGTTCAGTAATGAAGCCTAGATGTGCCCCACATTTCACGTTGGTACCTTGTGGGCCCATTGTGGGCCTACAGCGTACCCACACCCGAGCTGTGGGCTGCCATACAGGGCCTCACATTTAATGCAGGACCGAGGCCCACAGTGGGCTGCCCATCTGTGTCCCACAGTGTGGTGCCCACATGTGCCTCACATTCACGCTGGTACTGGGACTCACAGCGGGTTGCCAATACCCCACATTTTACTTTTCCACAGTACTGTATATTTACTGTATATACGCAATCTGTGAGAGAACTTCAACTGTCTGTTCAAACTTAACTCTTAACAAACAATGAGTCTGACGAGCCTCGTTCTGTTTCTATCGTTCCTCTGTGAGCTACCAGTCGAAACATCTGCTCCACTCTCTGTCATTGTGAAGAATTTATAGTGGCCTCATGAGTGTGCAGTTGAACTGAAAGAGGCAGTAACTGTTGCTGTAAGCTCTGCCCTCTCTTCCCAGACACACAGCTCGGCATACCCGTTGGTCTCTTTGACGACACATCTGAAAGTTTGAGATCTTCGATGTGCTTCTAATCACCCTCTCTTTGTCTGTATGTATAAACACATCGAGGAAGGCGAGTAAATAAATCAGCCCCAGATTTCAGAGTTGCAACACCAAATTCATTTTCTGTTCAGATGCACCAGTCGTGTGTGTGTGTGTGTGTGGGGGGGGGGGGGTATAAATAGAAATGCAGTAGTAAAGAAAAATGTGAAATTATTGGGATTTGTATAACTTATGTCGGTAAATGAACTTAAACAAAGACGACTGGGGTCTCTTGGCATTTTTTGGCTACTTGTGCTAAAAATTTGTGATTATTGAAAAAAAATTTTTTTTTGGATACATGGCAGAGGGAGGTTAATAATGTAGGGCAAGTTTTTAGGCAAATGCAATGACCCATTTTTGAACAATATTAACTTATTTGCAAATTAAGTATAATTTAATTACAACCATGTGTTTTATGACGCAGGCTGCCTTTTTCATGGGGATTTTATTATTTTTTTAGTTGAGCAGAAAGGCCTTATTCATAATGGTGAAGCCTATGATTAAAATCATTTTAAAAGGAGAAATGACAGCTGGATGAAATGTTCACAGTTCAACACTTCTTCTCAGTCTGGCTGGAAAGTGCACATTTGGAACTGAAGGGGGGGGGGGGCGCAAACCAGGGGATCTGTACAAGGGTCAAGTTTCAGTGGGCAACAAGCGTAGGCTTTAGTGGGTTAGTTTTAGTCAAGGGCAACAGGTGCATGTGTGCATGCATGTGTGTGTGTGTGCGCATGCACGTGTGATGTAGAGCACAATGAGTGTGCTACAATATATCATTAGTTTAGAGGCTGTTGTGCGCTCTTACTCAGAAAGTGGAAAAGAGTCAATTATAAAATGTATTTGAGAAGAACCCAGCTGTAAAAAAAAGTCCACTCACTCACTTAAAAACAAGCAATGAGCAACTGTGTTTCACAAGAGTGGACACTGTAAAATGTCTAAACACAATGCAAAGCTTTTAAACCCCATAATTATTCAAATAATATCAAATGCTAAGAGTCTGCACACACTCTCACACACATACTCATGAAAGTCGATTAGCTGTCAGACAGCTCACTTTTGCCTTCTGCTTGAACTCTTACGTGAGAGACTTTGATGCTGTGTTTTGATTAGTGATTAGTGATCTTTGTTGCTACTTGCATGCAGCTTACACAAGGCAGCCACATGTCACGTTACAGCCAAAGATCATTTTTAATGTCATTTTATCATAAAACCAAAATATATGATATAGTCAGTTAATAAGAAAAAAGTTCTTTATCTTTTTTTGTTAGCTTTGTATTCTTTTTTGTGGACTCTGAAATCTGAAATCACGCTAAAACACTAAACCAAATTTCAAATTATCGATAGTCATTGTTTTTCATTTATTTTACAACAGAAATTAACTCCCCGAGACCTCAATTTTGAATTTGAATCTTCTTATGTACCCTGCCTCTCACCCTATGTCAGCTGGGATAGGCTCCAGCCCCCCCCCTCCCTCTGTGGTGTATTCAGGGATACTTGGACATGCAAGATTTGCTGCCAAGAAGCTGTGATGGATGAGTCTCATCTATTACAGTGTCTGTGTCTGCAGAAATTGCACTTTTTATTATTTCATAAGACCCCCCAATAAAAATCTAATTATAAAAGACAAAGATTGTAAAAAATTGCCCTTCGTGCTATTTAATTTAGTTTGGGCCATAAATAAATAAGGAAGATTATAAAGAAAAGCAACCCCAGAAAGACTGAATAAAAAAACACATACCTGTATGAAGATGGGGTATTGGCAGACCACAAACAGAGGGGCAGGGACGCACAGAATGGCTATTGTACAGACACAGGGGGCAGTTTTATAGAGAGCGGTGGTGTGGCACAATGTGTGCATGTGTGCTATCTGAATGATCTGCATGCTGTGAGAATTACCGAGTATCTGAGTATACAATACAAGAATAACTGCAAGTCTGTGTGCAAAAGCATGCACATGTGTATGTGTGCGCAGCCAGGGGCCACAGGCGGATTAAATGGAGGCAGAAAGACGAGCACCTCGCAGGATTAGATGGAACAGAGGGATGACCTCACTGGACAAATGGAGGGATGCCACAGGGCAGGTGGAGGGGGGGGGGTGACAAAGTGGAGAGAGGGTGGGTTTGATGGATGGAGGGGAAGAGCTGCAAGGAAAGAGGGGCGTTTTTCTTTTACCCATTCAAACTGTCCAAACACTGGAAAGGAAATAATGAGCAGTGGAGGTAAGCAGAATACAAGAAAGAAAGAAAGAAAGAAGCTCATGGTGAGCACCACAGGTTTTTGGTTACAACATATAACCTCTGTAAATAATGAAATTAAAAGTGGTGAAAATGAGCAGAAATAAAATTCCACTAAAAAATTATAAAAGTATTCTTTGCATCTGATGTCTCATTGGACTTCTAATCAAAGTTGCTTGCCAAGCCAAGCCAATTTTATTTATAAAGCACTTTAAAAACAGCAAGCACTGACCAAAGTGCTGAACAAGGAAAACAAGACAATACACAAGGGAAGTGCAGATAAAAATAAATAAATAAATAAAAATAACATAGGATAAAAGCAACAATAACATACATAGTTTATCAAGAATCAAATAATAAAACAGTATAAAATAACTAGGTGAACTAAAATACAAAATAAATACACAACAACTAAAATCAGCATCTCAAACCTGGTCAAAAGCCAGGTGAAATAAGTGGGTCTTAAGAGAGGTTTTAAAAGTTGTCAGTGAAGAGGCCTGTCTAATATGCAATGGGAGCGAGTTCCATAGTTTAGGGGCTACCACTGCAAAGGCTCTGCCCCCCCTAAGCTTCCGCTTAGTCCTCGGCACGTCCAAGAGCAGTTTATCAGCTGATCTGAGCGAGCGGGAAGGGGAGTGTAGATGCAGTAACTCAGAGAGGTACGATGGGGCAAGGCCATTTAAAGACTTAAAAACAAATAAAAGGATTTTAAAATGAACTCTAAAATAAACAGGCAACCAGTGCAATGAAGATAAAACAGGGGTAATGTGCTCCCTCTTACGTGTTCCAGTCAAAAGCCGTGCGGCAGCGTTCTGGACCAGCTGAAGATGAGCCAATGAGGACTGGTTTACACCAATATACAAAGAGTTACAGTAATCCAGCCGGGACGTAACAAAGGCGTGGATTACTGCTTGAAAATGATTTTTCGACAAGATGATTTTAATCTTGGCGAGCTGTCTCAGGTGAAAGAAACTGGATTTCACCACAGCAGTAATCTGACCCTCTAACCTAAGACTCTCATTCATCTTAACTCCCAGATTTGTGACCATGGGTTTTACATACTGGGATAGAGGACCCAGATCAACAGAAGTTGGCACCCCAGTGATGCCCGAACCAAAAACGATCGCCTCCGTCTTATTTTCATTAAAATGCAGGAAGTTCAAAGCCAATCAAGCTTTGACTTCATCGAGACACTTTGTCAATGTCTGTATGGAGTTTGCATCTCTGTGTTTTAGGGGCATGTAAATCTGGGTATCGTCGGCGTAACAGTGGAAAGCAATTTTATGCTATCTGAAAATAGAACCAAGGGGCAACAAATATAGAGAAAACAGCAATGGTCCAAGAATTGAACCCTGGGGCACCCCACACGACAAAGGAGCACTGGAAGATTTAAAATCATTTAAGCAGACAGTAAAAGTTCTCTGGGTCAAGTAGGACCTAAACCACTCTAGCGCTGTTGTAACGGGGGCTAACTGCGGGTGGAGAGTCTAGCGAGATTAGCTAGGGCTAGCACTAGCCATGCCTGGGTAACTCATAAACATAGCCGACAAGATTCCGAATACAGTGCCTTTATTTGGCAGAACTTACGACCATCAAACGCCAGGTCTCCACGGCTCTACATAGCCAGATCATACATGACAATAGGCACAGAGAGTCCCGCGATCAGCTTGTCACAACGTAGAGCTCGCGCTCCAAGATGTCGGCTGGGTGGGCATCAGTGGCGTTCTGCAGTGGTTCTCAGTCCAACACACACGACAAGGAAGAAACACCACCTTGTGGCATCATTCAACCTTGCAACATATCCCATCCCTGTTGCTCTGGCTGTTACATATTCCCCCCTGGTTACAATAAGGCTGTCCTCAGCCGTACACAGCAGAAAAAAATCAGCCACCCTGCACTTAATATGTGGTCATATATAACTCACATAGAAAAGTGTGGTTACATACAGGGAAACACATCACAGTCAGCATACTGACACACATATCAGTAAACAGAGCAAAAAATTTCAAAATCGTCTTGAGTTAGTTGTACTACCATACAGCCACATAACAAGCACATAACAGAATGAGATGAATGAGTGTACTTCTCAATACAAATCCAAACTACATTATAAAAAAGAGAACAGGAAATCAAAACAAATGTGGGAGGCAAAATCAAGCAGTAGAGAAACTATGACCACTGGATCAGGAAACAAAATAAAATACAAAAAGTATCAAACAAAATCTTCCCTTGAATTACTCGTTTTTGTGGGCTGGCACACAACAAATGAGGCACTTACGCCAATCAGAATACTCAAAACACAACAAAACTGTTTTCTATTCCAGGTCGAGTCTTTTGGTGTGGTGAGGGTTTGTCCACCTCCTATCCGACCAACCAGACGTAATTCTGGGGCAACGTCTCGGCCTTAGTTTATACCGGTTCGCATAATCCGGGCTGGTGTCAGAAACATCCACAGTGGGGTCGTGCCTAGTGTTGTCATCCGTACCACAGTCAGCATCATCAGGCATAGTGTAGCGCACATCCGCTGCAGGGAAACCAGCTTGGGTGTCAGCCTGGGAAGTGCGTAAAACAGAGTCTGAAGGTCCTGCGGTCCCGTATTCTGTCATGGTAGGGACAGAGACCTTGGCAGAGGAAGCTGAGTCCCAAGTGTGAAAAGGCTGCATATTAACTACGTGAAAAACACCGGCGTCCTCACCAGTTTCCAGCCTGGTCAGTCTGTAGTTGACATCTCCAAGCTTCTGAGTGACACGCAGCGGGCCTGAGTACAGAGGTGCTAGTTTTGCAGCAAAGTTAGCCTGCGCATCAGACTTGGGGTGGGACTTTATTTTAACCAGGTCACCAACAGCATATGTAGCCTGACGGCGTCTCAAGTCATAATAATGCTTCTGTCTCTTGTGACTGTGGGCCAGTGCTACTCTGGCATGATCGTGTGCCTCTTGCAGGGAGGCTCTAAGAGTCTCTGGGTATGGCACAGTGGATTCATCCACCTCAGAGGAGGAAGGTTGTGTAATGAGGTCAAGTGGGGTTTCCAGTTCTCAACCATACAGCATCATGGCAGGGCTTAGTCCGGTGCTGTCATGGGGAGCAGTACGCAATGCAAAGCAGATCTGGGAAAGAAACTTATCCCATGATGTGTGTTTGTCTCCAACATAAGCACGTATAGCAGTTTTGAGTGTCCTGTTCACCCTCTCCGTCGCATTAGTCTGAGGATGGTAGGCCGTGGTAAGGCGATGCATGGACCCAAGTGCAGAGAGGACATGCTCAAACAACTCGCTTACAAACGGTGAGCCCCTATCTGAGATAAGATATGTGGGGGTACCGTGTCTGGCAAAAACTTCACTGACAAACTTACTGGCTGCCACCTGCGCTGTAGCCTCTCTAACAGCACACACCTCGACCCACTTGGAAAAATAGTCAACAAAGACCAGCAAATAGGCATTCCCTGAGGCAGTGCGAGGCAGTGGCCCGACAAAATCCACCCCTGTGTACTCCCAGGGTTTTTGGGGCATGAGAGGAACCATGAAACCAGTCGTCCATGTGACGGTAAGCGATCCTAGACATCCCATGTTCTATTACTTTTAAATGTGTCCTAATCGTGCAGTTTATGTTACATCACATAAATATCAATTCATTTATATAGTTTGTAATCATTTTAAGCAGTTTTATCTTACGCTGGTGGACCAGACAATACCAGGGCATGTTAGCATCACAACTAGCAAGCTAGCTATTTCACGACATCTTAGCTAGTTTGGTAATACAGCTTGATACTGGATTAAATTAACCCCTTTCGGTTTTCATGACTAGTAACATGAGTTGCAAAGCAAGCTGGAAAGCATTCTCTTTGGCCACAACATTTAGCATAATTATTTTGTAATAAGTTAGGCTCTGTCCGCTAGCTTAAAGGTGAACTTGAGAACTCCATGCCATGGGGTTGTTTTGGTAGGTGCAAACTCATTACTTTTCGAGGAAATTCTGCGGTGTGAATGCAAAATATGGAATTTCTGTGATTCATGCAAATCTGCAATTAAAATATTTCTTTTTTTGAGGGGGACAGTGTGCTTTGTGAGCTCAGTCATGAGTACAAATCACATTGTTGGGAGTGTTTTCCGGACTCCGCGGCACTCGTAAGCCTCTTTCCCGCTTTTTTTAATGATGCTGCCTCTCTGCTTGTTAAACCTAGTCATGCTGCGTTTTACAGTGCGCATAATTTATCCGTTTTTTGTGGTGGCTGTGACATAATTCTTCTGGCTTGCTGTCCGTGATGCAGAGTGTGCTGCTGGTCTGTTTGTGTGTGGAAGCATGAATTCATTACAGTCCATTGAATTGCCTGAATGATCCAGACATTTTTTCTTTAGGTTGTAGTTTGTAGGTAGTACAGGCCAATAATGATGTAATGATTTTCATGCAGTAAACTGAGTTCAGTTTTGGTCCTCGATACTTACCCTCCTCCCAGCTGTCTTTGTCTCCTCTCTGCTGACTACCTATTTTGCCATTCTCCTCACTCTTCTAGCCTTTTTTCTTTCCAAACCATTCTATTACTCACCTCGCTCTAGTATTCTTCTCCTTGCAAGCCACCTCTCATAACCTCTTCTGTTAACCTTCTCTCCTTTCTCCTACTCCATCCTCTCTCAACCAGCTGTCCTCCCTTTGATAATATTCTGTTTAATAAAAACTCATCAGTTAATACTAATACTGTCTCCTGTCTGTGCATTCTGCTTGGGTGGTTAAGTATTTAAATAAACAAAACTAACTTTGGGTCTCCACCTTCGATTAGCAAAGCAGGATGGCAGGACGAGAAACTTTCAGAGTCCTCTTTGGAGGTGAAGACGATGCAAGAAAACTCACCATTGAATCTGGAATACCAAACACTGTGGAGGAATTCGCTCTTCAAATAAAGACTTTCTTCCAAGTGAATGAGCCATTCAGACTTCAGTACAGAGACAGAGAAATGGATGATCAGTTCATGAACCTCTCATCAACTTCAGAACTTGAAGATAAAGCTACTGTGAAAGTTGTGTTCATGCCTTCTGAGACAACCAGCTCTAATCCACTCTCAAGAGATACCAGCCCCACAATCCCTGGTACTCCTTCCAGTGTCTGCTCCTCATCTCATGGAGCAAATGATTCAGACTCCTACAGCAGCAATGATACCATTATCTTGTCCTCGCCCGAGACCCGGTCCTGTTCTTGGCCCAAAGTCTTTGTTGTTCCTTGTTTCTCAAACTGTGCTGAGATGATACTTCACTCTGGAAATAATGAGTTCAATGCACATGGAACTTTGCTGTCTCCTACCCCAAAAACACGTTCTGATATTCTTGAGGGCCTAGCTGAAGAAATCATGAAGTATACAGCATATCCAAAAGATGAGCAGCTAGAAGAAGTGGCCAAGGACCTGATACAGTCCCACCCATGTCTACTGGAGAAAGGCACTCGCAGTGGCTACTGTGGTTGGAAGCACTACTTGAAAATAAAGATGATGAACTTCAGATCAAAGCTCAGGTATGTGTTTTATTTAATGGGCTCTATTTTGTTTCCATCTTTTGCTATACAACATTTGTGCCGGTGCAAGATATTACATGTTAGTCCAACACATTCTTAGATTAATTTAATGTAACGATAAATTTATTTTTCTTCTCAGCTGAGCTGGACATCCTGAGGTTGCAGTCAACTCTCTGAAGAATAAACGGAAAGGCCAAGAGAAGCCAGCAGCCAACATCAAGAAGCCCAGGAAGGCAGAAGTTAATTTCTGTCCAAACATACCCAGAGGTGAAACAAGAGAGAGTATGGAGGCAGAAAGGGTGGCTCTACTGACAGAGGTAAAAAAGAAGAAAAAGGATGAGGCTGAGATCAAGAGGATGATGCAGCATACCTTCTCGATCAGGAGGCAGGAGGTTCTCCAGGAGCCAGCAATTCCAGAGTTCCAAAACAGATGGCCAGCACTCTTTGATGTCAGTGAGGTAAGTGTTAATCTGAAGTGTAGTGACTTGATCTATGAATGATCTTCTTTAGGAACTGTTAAAGTTTGTATCCTGTCTGTGTTGTCTTTTACAGATCAACTTATTTGGAGAACTGGACCGTCTGACAGACAACCTTATCAAGGTTTTCAATACCAAAGGTGGAGCTGCAGGAATAAAGATCACCGCCATAATGGCCCAGATGGATAATGTATGTATTTTGGGTTTCTTTTGTTTTGTTTTGTTTTGTTTTGGCTAATCTGATAAGCATATGATTTGAGCAATTCAGCTGTATGTGAAATGTGCTCATATGTTAAATTTTTCAATGGTTTTTGTAGCCCTTTCAAAATTATTGTTTACTAAATGAGCTTAGACATTTGTTAGCTTTACATGAGTGGGGTAAACCAAGGTGATGGGGTGGTCAAGTAGGGAAATGTCACTGACTTTGTTAGCCTCAGCACCTGTGTTTTAGTGAGTCTCTGACACTGACAAGCATGAATCATATGTTTGTCTTGTTTTTTTTCAGAATGAAGACATCAATGTGAGGCGTGATTGTGTGCTGAGTTGTCTGAGCATCTACCTCAATGAAGACCTGAACACACTAGTTAAAGAATACGTGGTAGGTCAGCTGTCCTTTGTACCAGATGTAATTTCCATCCAGATGTGCCTGACAACATGTGCTGTTCATGAGAATGGGATATATCCCATTCAATGTGTCCTCATGTCTATATAGACATGAGGACACATTGACCCTAACCACCAATAGTTCATTATTGAGTCCAGTGGGTTGTTTGTTTAGAATGAGAAATTCCCATAAAGCAAATGGTGGTAGTGCTGTCGCTTTGTAGGAAGTAAATCCACTTGGTCCAGAGGAACCCGAGGATAAAGTGGGCCAAGTTGGGGCACCTAAACGCCTTCACTATACCAGGGACGACAATTCTTGCCAAAAGAACAAGGTGAGGAAACAGGTCCTTCATAGTTCTCATGACCCAGCAGCATGTTTTAGAAGTGTTAAGTAAGAAATGCCTTTCAAATAATGTCAGATCATTTTGATTCTTGGTTCTGATCAGCTGGATTCTAATGTTTGTTTGGGGGGGTGGGGGTGGGGATCACTAGGATGCATGTTGTGGACCGTCTGCATATGAACTCCAGCGCCTTGAGAACATCATACAGAAGGAAGCCGCCTTGTCTTCTTTGAAGATATGGCAAGTATGTGGACTTTATCTGAACCTATAACCAATACAAGCCTGATTAGCTGTTCTCCATTTCACACTCTCTCCCTCTCATACTTTGTTTCTTCACGTAATCTCAGTCTCTTTTTCTCTCCATCCTGCTCTTTTTACTGTTGTCCCCTACTGTCCTCTCTGTATCTTTCTTTCTCTCATACTCACTTCTCTCCCACCAGTGTAACTTCACACACATTGAGCATGGGATTTTAAAAAAAGTGTCAAATTTGGTCTTAATGGGTTCTCAATTTTTTTTCCTTCTGCAATGTAATTTACAAAGATGTCATTCCTGTCTTCCTCCATCAGCATATCTTGTAGTATGTTTAGTGTTGCTGTCCATGCAGAGAAACAATGGGATAATTACTGTTTTTCTCTGTGAAAAGGCAGCTGAGGATCTGAGGCAGTCAGTAAAGCCAAAGCCAGATGTCAAGAGGTAAGTCATAAAGCAGTGTAGTTGGAAGCATGAATTGTTTTTGCTGATGGTGCTGAATATTGACTAGAAGGGGGGTGTTTCCAAAAGCCAAGGGGTGAAGGGAGAGACGGGGTTAGGTTAGGGAAAGGTTGGCTTTCTCTTCCCAATCGTCCTCCCTCCAACCTTCCTCTTACTCCAACTGTCCTCTCTTAGGCCAATGCAAGACAGCTCACTTCTTTACAGGTGCTGAAAAGTTGAATCATTTCAGCTTTTCAACGCTGCCCAGCACCTCCCCTGTTGATTACATAAGGTCAAGTTTTGTCACCAATTTGCAAATAACTGGGCAAAACACAGAGTGAGTCAGCTTTAGACTTAACGGGCTTGATGCACACACTCCACCACTTCCTGACTGGAAGACTGCATCTCTGTTTCTTGTACCATACTATTGTTTTAAGTGACTTATCAGGTGCCCAGGCTCAGCTCAAACATGTGAGAGCAAAACTACTCCTTCAAAGGATAATTGTCAGATTTTAATTGTCACCGTGGCAGAAAAGTGCACAATATTCAAGAGTAGTACTGCACACCTGATTAATCACTTAAACTTATAGTATATACAGGAAATAAAGGTCTTTCTGTCAGTAACTAGTGGAGCTTGTGCATCAAGTCTATTATTCCAGTGAGGAGTGTAAGAAGGAGAATAAACCTTACCCCTACAAGAGCTTAGGAGAGAGAAGAGGTGAGTAGAGAAGGCAGAGGGTAGAAGAGAGGGAGAGGTGGTTGGAGAGGTTTGCCTCCTTTTCTTCAATTCGCTTTCCCTGCACCAATGAACAGTTTCTTATTTGGCTCTTACAGCTACTGGCTACGTATTTACATCACTGATCTCTGAATAAAATCAGTGGGGGGTTCCTGGTTCTGTATTGCTAGATGTCTGTGTATTTTTAGTTGGTGTTTTGTTAACTGCATTTTTTTCTGGCAGGTCAAAGGCTTCATTGGGAAAAGTGCAGGCTCTGCAGTGTCCCCAGAAATCCCTTCGTCTTAAAGAAGCACAAACCCTTACCCTCAGTGGTGGATCAACCCAACAACAAGTGAGAACAAGACGACTGCTGTAAAGGATAATTGTCAGTTTTTAATTGTTGTTGTCATCTTGATTGAAAAGTCCACAATTTGAGAGTAGACTGTGTATAATCTCATGTTAACAAGAACACAAAATGCATCTTTGAAACTTTCTTTATTTTCCAGGCTTTTAGGAGGTGATCAAAGGTCTTAAGGTCATTGTTACCTTGAACATGCATCCATCTCATTCTCATGAACGCATATATGCAGCGCTTTAAAGAAATACCTTCAAATTAACATTCAGTTGGCCTAAGGATGAGCTGCTTAGATTTTGGTGGTCAAGGTTAGGTTCACACAGCTCATCATTCTGTTCTCTTTCTGTTCCAGGACACTGAATCCAGAGAGGCTGAGGCAGACGTTGCAGAGAAGACCGTGGGCATCTACACTGTCCAAGCGGAGGGTCGTGGTCCTGATGGTCCAGGTAATGGGCGCTTTGCTGATGTTGGTGTTGTGCTGGAAGGCGTGGAAGTTCTCCATAACCTGCAGAGTGTCAGCCATGCATGTGTGATGCTTTATGGGCTGATCTACGCACTTAACTTGAGCTATCCAAAACACCTGAAGTGTACATTTGAGGTGTACCAGAAAATCCTGATGGACCTGGACTCAACCAAGCTTTCACCAAAAGTACAGGCACTGAAAATCAAATTGCTCCAGTGATTTGGCTGGCAACAATACACTTACACAGCCCCTACCTGATTTTTCTTTTTTCTCAGACAGGATCTTGTGTTCAAATGACCCCTTAGTTCTTGAAGGGTGTGTCAGGGAAATACCTGATTTTGTTTTGTTTTCTTATGATGCTGAAGCATTTAATGGGAGTGTTGTGAGTGTGGCTGTGTAGGTGGGTTCATAGATGGAGAGTTTCTAAAGTGTGTTAGCTGGCAGTGTTGCAGTGGCTCAGCTCAAACTACATTTGTCTTTCTTCCCAGATTTAATAGGACCTAGTTATGTGTTTAAAAGATATTTAATCTACAAAAAAGTGCTTTAAATTGTGTAATTTCATGTTTTTAATGTTTAATGTCAAGTTTTAATGTTAATAAAACTGTTGAATGAACAAGGTGGTCTGATTGTCATTAAGATTGTACTGAATGGAAAGGAATTGCATAAATGTGATGCATTTTGATTAATTTGGTTTATTAAATAACCATAAATGACATGTAATTAAAAGAAATATGTGCTATTTATTTTGTTTAGGTAACCTGATTATTATGCAATTCAGCTAATATACTTTATGTATTTGAAATAAATACACTTGTTATTATTAATTTAATTTAATTATACTTTAATAATAGTAAATACATAAACTTGACGATTATGCATTTAAAATAAATAGGCTTTATTACACTAATGAATATGCATCATGTAAGGTTTATTTGATAGGTTTGTGTTAAAATTATCTAAAAAAAGTAAATGGGAATTTGTCATGTAATAAAATTACATAAATCTTAAAAGTTAGGGTTAAATATTTCTGTGAGTGCACTGTATCAAAAGCAGCTGTCAGATCTAAAAGAAGTAAAAGCACACAGTCACCCGCATCTGTGGCCAGGAAAATGTCATTAAAAACCCTTAGCAAGGCAGACTCAGTGCTATGAAGAGGCTTGAAGCCAGAATGAAAGACCTCAAGGATATCATTTACGCCTAAAAAGGCTTTCACCTGGCTATACACGACCTTTTCCAGAATTTTAGAAAGAAATGGAAGCCTTGAAATAGGCCTAAAATTAGACAGCACAGTGGAATCCAGTCCAGGTTTTTTAATCAATCAATGTCGCATGCTTAAAAGTATCAGGAACTGCACCAGAGGACAGGCTGCTGTTAATAAGGGCAAGAACAGCTGGGCCTAATACAGGAAAAACCTCTTTAAAAAATCGAGGTGGGATAACATCAACCGGGGAGCCGGAGGGCTTCAGGTGACCGACAGTCTCATTTAAAAAAGACAAAGTGACAGGCTCAAACTGGTACAATGCAGCAGAGCAGGGGACAGAGACTGATGGGTCAGAAGTAGGAGGTGGAATGAGAGCCCTAACATTTTCCACTTTTGCCACAAAGAAATCTCGAAATTTTTCGCAAGCCTCAGCTGAAGGCTCAGCAACGGTGGATTGAGGGACATTCAAAACAGAGTCAATAATGTCAAATAATACACGGGGCTTGTGACTATTTGCCACAATAATATTTGACAAATACTCTCGTTTAGTATCTTTCACGGTTGCCTGATAGCGACGCCAACAGTCCTTTAATATTTCGAAAGATGTCTGCAGCTTGTCCTTTTTCGCTCAGCCTTTCAGCTTTCACGTCTGACAGCACGAGTTGTGTCGTTCAACCAGGGTTCGACTTTAGTTCTGGGCCTCCTGGGCTTTACTGGAGCCACTGTATCTAAAACAGACTGGCAGACGGAATAAAACCAGGTAGTGAGCACCTCTGTATTAGAGGACTCAGGAATGGCACCATTCAAATCAAAAAGAGCAGAGAAACGTGCAGCAGTAGACGAGTTAAAGACACGACAGCGTCGCGCCGGAGCGCGAGGTTTAACAACGTTACAGGGCAAAGTAAGATCAAATAACACAGGCATGTGGTCTGAAAACACTGCGTCACAAACTGACAGGTTAGAAATAGACAAACCATACGTTAAAACTAGATCCAAAGTGTGTCCACATTTTTGAGTGGGGCCCGACACCCACTGTGTAAAATTAAACGAGTCAATTAAATTTAAAAAGTCCTTAACCATCGGCTTATCGGGACAGCACACATGTATATTAAAATCTCCAATAAAAAGGGCTTGGTCATATTTAGGCAAAAATTCAGCTAATATTTCAGAGAAATCATTTATAAAATCCTTGTTGTATTTAGGCGGCCTGTAGATAACAGCGCACAGCACTGGGTGAGAGCGACTCACTTCAAAGCTTGAATATGAGGATGGAGGAGACAGCGGTTTACATTTGAACACACTCCGAAAGAGAGTCACTATTCCTCCTCCACGGCCTGATGTCCGTGGGGAGTTAAAATAGCCACAGTCAGGTGGTAAAAGCTCCGAAAAAACGCTGGACTCACCAGCATTCACCCAGGTCTCGGTCACACAGAGGAAGACCAGTGGTTTAGAGATCAATAAATTATTATTGAGGTATGCACGACAAGACCAAGAAGAAGAGCGAACAGTTTTACTGTGTGCCATACAATGTTTCTTAAAGGAGCAGCAAGTAATTTTTTTTATTATTTATTTTATTATTTTTTTAATAGAAAAAAAATAGATTAGTGTGTAATTATGCCTGCTCATAAACTTGGAATGAATCCATTAAAAATACATAGGTGCGGCACATGTTTGTGGAAGCTGCCATGTTGCCCCGCCTTCTTGGATATAGTGGCTGAGATGGACGTCTCTGTTCCACCTAATCACGTTTTACAGACCGGCCACATATGTAGTACACCTTTATAAATTACCTTTTAATTTAAAGATCACAAATAGCTCTGTCAAACTATATTTGACCAGTTAACATTTGTACATTTATATGTTCATCATCTCTTTATCATTATGACTCTCCTCCCTCATTTCCACCTCATTTTCTTCCTCCTCACCTCAAGCCTCATGTCCTGAAGTTAAGTCAGGGCTCTAACACACGGAAACACTCATAAACATGTTTATTTGTTCCTGATATTGTTGTAATTACAGTAGAAATGAAATCGCCCAAATCGGATTTTCGCTCTAGTCCGATGGCTTCTGCAGGTTCCAAAAAAATCATCACCTAAATCGGATCATACAAGTCAGATTTTCGCCTACCTCGGATTAAAAATCTGGTCCCACTGTAATACATTTCCAATTAAATGTGATCGCATAAGTCGGATAAGTTTAGTGCTATATCCCTCCTCAGCTCCTGTCACGGCCACTTCCAGTATCTCCGATCTCCGCAAACTCCACGCATCGGCTCGTTCGTGCACAACTACACACTCTAACAGCGCCTGGAGATCGTGTGAGTGTCTATACAGTCACGTGATGTCTGTATTGGCTGCACTGGGCGAATCAATTCATTTCACCAGAGACAATCCAGAGATGAAGCAGAAAACCGTTGCAGGAAATTTGATGTTAGATCCCAAACTGTCTGATATTTTGAAGAATTTTGCAGAATTGGATTTTATCCGACTTACACGTAAGACAGATTTTTTACAAGTCGGATAGAATTCCATGGGCCACCTAAATCTGACTTAAGTGATTTCTGCTGTACTTATTGTCAGTAAGTAGCTAACAGTAGCTAACAGCGGCAAAAACAGCAGCGCTTACTGACAGAAAAGTTCTGGACATTCTCAACAACTCACCTCAGTCATAGGACAGAAGTGAGCTTCGCTGACTCAGCAACTCGTATCGGACTCCTTTCACAAAGTTTTACAGCCTCTTCTAGGTCAAATAGACATGGACACCCGGCATATTGACAGCTGAAGTAAACAGCAGACTGACAGCCTACACTCACTACAGATGGACGGCTGTTTCTCCTACAGCAGCTGCTGTAGCTGGGATTATGCACTTCAATTGGGAGGGATAAGAAAACAAACTTCAGCCGACTGCAATCTCCTGACTTCTAGTGGTGAAATTTTACACACTGTACCTTTAACCTGTGTCGTTCTAAATGTACATTAAAAAAAAAATGCAATGTTTGACTTTTGACAGTTGCTTGCATAATCCTGTGCTTTTGCTCACAAAGAAAATGGGTGGCTTCAGGCAAAAGGTGCTTCTTCTGATGTGCGTGTCAGATCAAGATGCAAATACCTGGAAACAAAAGCTGAGATGTTCATCTCATATATATATATATATATATATATATATATATATATATATATATATATATATATATATATATATATATATATATATATAGTCTGCTGGTGTGTCCAGTGACAGGAAAAGGAAAAAAGGAAAAATTCCAGTCTGCCTGTGTGGCCAGTGACAGAAAATAATATTTACAGAGTGGAATGCCTGCTTAGTGTGGGAAAATCAGCAAACACTAGGCTTCACATTTGAGTTTTGCTGCCTGTGTGTTCATGTCCAATCTTCTCTGGATCTTCACTGTGCTTTCCTGAAGACGACACACATTTTTCTTTCAGGCCCTAAAGACTGCAGATATTTACTCACATATAGACAGCCTTCACTAACATATCCTCATATGCTTTCTGTTTCTTCCATTGAGGCATTTGCAGCGTTCACTGGTGGTGCATGCCATTGCTCTTCAGTGGTTGACGTACTGCAGCCGAAGGCAATTATTAATCCCATCACGTTCATTTTAATGAGGCCATTATTGCTACAGGATGCATTAAATCCAGGGGGGATTTTACCCACTCACGGGATACAGACTTGCAGTTCTGAGTTCAAGTCTGTATCCCGAGTCCTGCGTTTGGGTCCAGCCTATTCTGCCACACAGCCAACCTCGACAACTACAGCGTTACACAAGTAATGATGTTCTGGCAGATCTAACAACAACAACAATTAAAAA
Source organism: Archocentrus centrarchus (assembly GCF_007364275.1). NCBI lineage: Eukaryota > Metazoa > Chordata > Actinopteri > Cichliformes > Cichlidae > Archocentrus > Archocentrus centrarchus. The sequence continues at coordinate 7,517,624 of NC_044353.1, read as the reverse complement.
TAGCAAACTATTTGAAAGTGCTGCTATAAATACTGTGTCACATAGGATGATGAGGGTATTACACTTAGACGTAAATACTGAAATTAATTTAAATATAGGCGGAGGCCCTGGCGGACCGATCCCCGGCTATCGAAACTGGCTATTGGGACATGGAATGTCACCTCTCTGGTGGGGAAGGAGCCTGAGCTAGTGCGTGAGGTTGAGAGATACCAGCTAGATATAGTTGGGCTCACCTCAACGCATGGCCTGGGCTCTGGAACCAGTCTCCTGGAGAAGGGCTGGACTCTGTTCCAGTCTGGAGTTGCCCTCGGTGAGAGGCGGCGAGCTGGGGTGGGTATTCTTGTATCCCCCCGGCTTGCTGCCTGTACGGCGGAGTTTTCACCGGTGGACGAGAGGGTAGTTTCCCTGCGCCTTCGGGCTGGGGAACGGGTCCTGACTGTTGTTTGCGCTTATGCGCCGAATGACAGTTCAGGGTACCCACCGTTTTTGGAGTTGCTGGGTGGGGTGCTGGAGAGTGCTCCATCTGGTGACTCCATAGTCTTGCTGGGAGACTTCAACGCTCACGTGGGCAATGACAGTGAGACCTGGAGGGGCGTGATTGGGAGGAACGGCCTGCCCGATCTGAACCCGAATGGTGTTTTGTTATTGGACTTCTGTGCAAACCACAGTTTGTCCATAACAAACACCGTGTTCGAACACAAGGATGTCCATAAGTGCACATGGCACCAGGACACCCTAGGTCGCAGGTCGATGATCGATTTTGTAATCGTATCATCAGATCTGCGGCCGTATGTTCTGGACACTCGGGTGAAGAGAGGAGCTGAGCTGTCAACTGATCACCACCTGGTGGTGAGTTGGATCAGGTGGCGGGGGAAGATGCTGGACAGACCTGGCACACCTAAACGTATTGTGAGGGTGCGCTGGGAATGCCTGGCAGAAGCCCCAGTCCAGAAGATCTTCAACTCCCACCTCCGGCAGAACTTCGACAGCATTTCGAGGGAGGCTGAGGACATTGAGTCCGAATGGACCATGTTCCGCACCTCCATTGTTGAGGCTGCTGCTCAGAGCTGTGGCTGCAAGGTGGTTGGTGCCTGTCGTGGTGGTAACCCCCGAACCAGATGGTGGTCACCGGAGGTGAAGGGAGCCATCAAGCTGAAGAAAGAGTCTTATCGGGCTTGGTTAGCCTGTGGGACTCCGGAGGCAGCTGACAGGTATCGACAGGCCAAGCAGAATGCAGCTCGGGTAGTGGCCAAAGCAAAAACTCGAGTGTGGGAGGAGTTCGGTGAGGCTATGGAAAAAGACTTTCGGACGGCATCGAAGCGATTCTGGCAAACCGTCAGGCGACTCAGGAGGGGAAAGCAGTGCTTCACTCACACTGTTTATAGTGCGGGGGGGGGTGCTGCTGACTTCAACTGAGGCTATAGTCGGACGGTGGAAGGAATACTTCGAGGACCTTCTGAATCCCACTGACACGCCTTCTGTAGTGGAAGCAGAGTCTGGGGATGAGGGGGATGACTTGACCATCACTGGGGGTGAGGTCACTGAGGTAGTTAAACAACTCCTTGGTGGCAGAGCCCCTGGGGTGGACGAGATTCGCCCTGAGTTCCTGAAGGCTCTGGATGTTGTAGGACTGTCTTGGTTGACACGCCTCTGCAACATCGCGTGGAGATCTGGGGCAGTGCCATTGGATTGGCAGACCGGGGTGGTGGTCCCCATCTTTAAGAAGGGAGACCGGAGGGTGTGCTCCAACTTTCGGGGTATCACACTCCTCAGCCTCCCCGGTAAGGTCTATGCCAGGGTGCTGGAAAGGAGGGTGCGTCCGTTAGTCGAACCTCGGATTCAGGAGGAACAATGCGGTTTTCGTCCTGGTCGTGGAACGCTGGACCAGCTCTTTATCCTCTCAAGGATATTCGAGTGTGCGTGGGAGTTTGCCCAACCAGTCTACATGTGCTTTGTGGACTTGGAGAAGGCATTCGACCGTGTTCCTCGGGGTGTTCTTTGGGAGGTTCTGCGGGAGTATGGGGTGTCTGGCCCATTGTTGCGGGCCATTCAGTCCTTGTACAACCACAGTGAGAGCTTGGTCCGTATAGCCGGTAACAAGTCGGATTTGTTTCCTGTGGGTGTTGGACTCCGTCAGGGCTGCCCTTTGTCACCGATTCTGTTCATAATTTTTATGGACAGAATTTCTAGGCGTAGCCAGGTGGCGGAAGGCTTCTTCCTTGGTGGCCTCAGAGTCTCATCTCTGCTTTTTGCAGATGATGCGGTTCTGTTGGCTTCATCAGGGGGGGGCCTCCAGCTCGCAGTGGAACGGTTCGCAGCCGAGTGTGAAGCGGCTGGCATGAGAATCAGCACCTCTAAGTCTGAGGCCATGGTCCTCAGCCGGAAAAGGGTGGAGTGCCATCTCCGGCTCAGGAACGAGTTCTTGCCTCAAGTGGAGGAGTTTAAGTATCTCGGGGTCTTGTTCACGAGTGATGGGAGAAGGGAACGGGAGATCGACAGGCGGATCGGGGCTGCTTCTACAGTGATGCGGACGCTGCACCGGTCCGTCGTGGTGAAGAGGGAGCTTAGCGTAAAAGCGAAGCTCTCGATTTACCGGTCGATCTACATTCCTACCCTCACCTATGGTCACGAGCTTTGGGTAGTGACCGAAAGAATAAGATCGCGAATACAAGCGGCAGAAATGAGTTTCCTTCGAAGGGTGGCTGGCCTTTCCCTTAGAGATAAGGTGAGGAGTGCGGCCATCCGGGAGGGGCTCAGAGTAGAGCCGCTGCTCCTCCACATCGAAAGGAGCCAGTTGAGGTGGCTCGGGCATCTGATTAGGATGCCTCCTGGCCGCCTCCTGGGTTAGGTGTTCCGGGCATGTCCCACCGGGAAGAGGCCCCGTGGTAGACCCAGGACACGCTGGAGAGATTATGTATCTCGGCTGGCCTGGGAACGCCTTGGGGTCCCTCCGGATGAGCTGGAGGAGGTGGCTGGGGAGAGGGAAGCCTGGGCTTCTCTGCTTAGGCTTCTGCCCCCGCGACCCGGCCCCGGATAAGCGGAAGAAAATGAATGGATGGATGGATGAATTTAAATATAACAGCAGACTGATGCAATCCATTATGATACCAGGATAATTTACTCATTAGAAATGATGCACAGAAATGATGCTAGAGCCTATCTGCTTCTATGACGTTCATGATTTCAGTGAAAAGAAATTCATTTCTAAGCATATATTCAGAAACGAAAAGGTGTAAGTCATAAATAATTTTGACTAACAGGTTCAACAACAAGTCAACAAATCTAACAAGTCTTTTTCAATGTACAGCAAGTTACTACGCTACACCGCCATGATGGAACAGTAAAGCATTATGAAATAGGAGATGGTCTAGTCTGAAGTTATACTGTTTTTATAAGAATATGAAAAAAAGCTGGAAGACAGCAAAGTGCAACATTTTCAGAAAAGGCATTCATTATACTCACACACAAGAAGAGGATTTCACACAATACATCTGGATTTATGCCTTATCTGGTTTTCATTTTATCTGAATGCTTGGGTAAATATTTCACTCTCTGTGTTCCAGATGTTCCAGCCATACGTGCCATTTTCAACAAGCACTAGCCTCTGTCTGCCACGTGGTTCAATGAAAAAGAGGTTGCTATTTCAGTTCATGCATTTTACATGTCATTGTTATCTTCAGATAACAATGCAAACTGTGCTGATTAAAAAAGATTTTAAAAAATAAAATAAAAACAACCCTACGTATATTTCTATGGCATAAATCAAAAGCCAACATTTTGGCACCGACACCACTGATCAGCCTGATGGAGGCGCGAGTTTATCTGGTGGCTGTGGCTCAGGAGGTCGAGCAGGTCACCTGGCTGCTCCGGGCTGCGTGCCAAAGTATCCTTACGCAAGATACTAAACCCCAAGTTGCTCTCTAATGCAACCGTTGGAGTATGAATGTGTGTGAATTGTAACAGGCCCCTGGCGAGTGGGCTGCCAACAGATTATATTTTGTCCTGAAAAGAACAGGAAAATCATGAGACGGACGACATCAGTGTGTTTCCTTCTCCGGCTTCTGCTGAGTCTTTATTTTTTTACACAATCATGTGTCCTAAATGCTTTGTAAACACATCTGTCTGCTTGTTGTAATACATTGTTTGTTACATACAATAAGTGCATAGTTACTCTCACATAGGTTTACAGGACAAACATTCCTGGGTTGTACCACAGCAAGGGTACATTAGTGTAGTGGTACACTTCAATGGACTCAGCAATGCAAAGAGGATTAACATTACACTAATCATTAACAATCATTTCAAAGGCACACAGAACAATCGCTATCAACGCATCAACTTTGATACATGTACAGGAGCAGTGCTATCCAATCATTACAAAAAAAAAGGAAACCTTAGGTTTAGAAAAGAACACAATCATAACTCCCACGCACAGCTACAGGGTGTGTGGTGAGCTAAGCTAGCTCCTCGTCTCTTGTCTTAGCAGCAACACGTCACTTTTTAAAGTACAACGTAATCAAATACACATTCTGCTCTGATGAGCTACTGCTCAGGCGCTACTGTTACTCAGTATGTCAAATATAAGGATCACATATGTGATTTTACTACTTACTAACCTGAAAAGAACAGGAAAATCATGAGACGGACGACATCAGTGTGTTTCCTTCTCCCGCTTCTGCTGAGTCTGAAGACGGAAGCGGAAGCCACACTAAGCCATCTCACTGGGGTGAAGGTGCCCCCTTGTGGCGTAACTCAGGATAGCACTCCATTTATCTTGTAACAGAAATCAGAAAACTAAGATCCTAATTTAACAAAATTACAAACAAAATTCACACAATACCACAAAGTCAAATCACATAATGTGACCACACATTACGGTGTGTCACACGGTCCCTGACAAAATAAGAATGGCTCCTGACATTTGAAACCTTAATTTTTTTTCCAAAAGATTTTACAAACAACAACAACATTTAATAAAGCAAGGGTGTGTTGTATGCGTGAGGTGCGTAAGTGTATGAGAGGTAAGGTGTGAAGCCAGAGAGTCCTGGAATATAAGGGGAAACCATCCCTGGTGGCATGTAGGGTGGGGAAAGCATTGCAACAGTGGGGTGAGGCTGAAAAGAAGGTTCATCCAAAGTTTGATATGTGAGCATCTGTCTAGGCTTCCTCTCCCTAGTCGACCTTCTTATACCTCCGGGTGGGTGTAGTGGAGGAGGATGTGTAGGTCCTTCTCCTTCGCTTGGGACTAAAGTTTCATCCTCTGCGCATTCTGATGGGACTGAGTCATGTAATGAAAGTGCTTCGGAAAGGTTGTCTCCCAGACTGACTTGTTCCTGGCCGACCAGCGTATTAGTGTGATTTCTTTCCCATACAGGTACATGTCTGTTTGCTTCTGCAGGGTTTATCTGAGATGGAGTAGGCGTACTCTGGTAAGCCTTTCTCCGAGTAGACTCCCTCTCTCTCACAGGAATCCTCAACCAAAATGTTTCACTACTGCCTTCAGAGTCTGATTCGCTTGCTTCTGACTGTCCCCTCATTTCTCTGTCATGTGACTGGTCCTTTCTTTTTGTTCGTCCCCTTGGTGTAGGCCCAGGGATGTTTGGTGGAGGCTCAACTGGTAAGTCATTCACAAGTAGTAACAAGTTACGGTGGAGCACTCGTGTCTTCTGTCTATCTCCTGCCTCTCGGTACACTACATACACAGGGTTGTCAGCTACCTGTTCTTTGACTACATAGATGCTTCTTTCCCAGTATGATCTGAGTTTTCCGGGCCCCCCTCTCTCACTGAAATTTCTAACGAGGACCCTGTCCCCAGGATGCAAGATGACACCCCTGAGTTTCTTGTCATAATAAGATTTGCCCCATTCACTGGATAGTCTACTGTTCTCACAAGCAATGTTGTATGCTTCAGTCATCTTTTCTGCCCATTTTTCAGCATAGCTTCTGTGAGATAAAGTTTTTTTCTCCCCAATCAGGCCAAACAACAAATCTATTGGTAGACGGGGGTGATGACCATACATCAAAAAATAAGGACAATACCCAGTTGACTCATGTCGCGTACAGTTATAGGCATGCACTGTTTGTTGGAGGTGATCTGTCCAGCGTTCTTTTTCTTTGTCACCAAGTGTTCTAAGCATCTGCAAGAGAGTTCGGTTAAATCTCTCAGCAGGATTACACTGGGGATGATATGGTGTGGTCCTCGAATGTCCAATACCAGCTTTCTCTCTTAGAGTCTTAAAGAGCTGATTTTCAAATTCACGACCCTGGTCATGATGCAGCCTGCCAGGGTATCCAAAACGCTGAATAAAGTCACCAAAGATGCGCTCAGCTGCTGTCCTTCCTGACTTATTTTTGGTTGGGTATGCCTGAGCAAACCTTGTGAAATGATCCACTACAACCAGGATATATTCATATCCACCTCGGCTGGGTTCTAGGTGGAGATAGTCTATGCATACAAGGTCTAAAGGTGAGTTTGAACTGATTGTGCCCATTGGGGCACGGACATGTCCAGCGGGTTTTTTCTGCTTTATGCAGGGACATTTCTTTGTGACATATTCCTCAACTTCCTGCTTCATAAATGGCCAGTAAAACCTCTCCCTAACTAGGGACAGTACTCGTTCTGTGCCAATGTGTCCCATGTCGTCATGGAGGTACTTTAATACTATGGCCTTGTATCTAGCTGGGAGGACTAGTTGTTGCCTTTCACTGGTCAGTCTGTACAAAAGTCCGTTGTCAAGATATAGTTTGCTCCATTCATGGAGAAGTCTCCTGGCTGCTCTACTTACTGTTTGTCGTATCTCATTTGTCATTACAGCATTGGTCTCTTTTAGCTGGATGACTTCTCCCACTGCTGGATCTTCCCTTTGGGCCTTGGCCAACTCCTCACTGCTGATGGTTGGGAGTGACGTTGGGGGCCCTTGGCTTGTGTTAGTGGTGAGAGCAAGGGCAGCAACCCAAGCTACATCCTGTTCCTGGGCTGCCTTAGCACCACCCCATGTGGCTTGCACCACATCATGAGACAGCTCCTCAGTGCACTCTGTCACATACTTGCCAATGTCAAGGGGCATGCGGGACAACGTGTCAGCATCTGAGTTTGCTTTTCCTGGTCTATATTTGATCTCAAACCGAAAGTCTGACACCTCCCCAACCCAACGATGCCCGACAGCATTGAGCTTAGCAGTGCTCATCACATAAGTGAGCGGGTTATTGTCAGTGTAAATGGTGAAGTGTGGCGCATAGTACAAATAGTCTCTAAACTTTTCGCACACTGCCCATTTAAGAGCCAGGAATTCTAATTTTCCACTGTGCAGGCGATAGTTTCTCTCAGCCTGTGACAATGTCCGGGAGCCATACCCAATAACCCTCAACCTACCATCCTGTAGTTGATAAAGTACAGCACCAAGGCCCTGTTCAGAGGCATCTGTGTGTAGCAAGAAAGGTAAGTTGAAGTCTGGGTAGGCCAAGACTGGAGGCTGGGTGAGCATGTCAACAAGCTGCTCCAGCACGCCCTGGTGTTCACCAGTCCAATCCACAGGTGTACTGGAAGGTAACTGGTTACTTTTGGGTTTCTTTTGGTGAGACTGTGCTAGTGTCGTGCCAGGCTTAGCTTGGAGAAGTTCATACACAGGCTTTGCTATGCATGAGAAGTCCTGGATGTAGCTACGATAATAGCTGAGGAAGCCCAGGAGCCGTCTCACATCACCAACAGTCCGAGGTGTTTTGGCCGTGAGTGACTGCACAGCCTCCAGGTCCTTTGGATCAATCTGCACGCCCTCTGCAGAAACAAGGCGGCCCAAATATCTCACCTGCCTGCGAAACAGTTCGCACTTCTCAGGTCTCAGTTTCACGCCATGACGTTGGAGTGCTTTTAAGACTTTGCGGACACCCTCAACATGGTCCTCAAAAGTCTTAGTGTAGCAGAGAATGTCATCCAAGTAGTGGATGCAGCATTCATCCCTGAATGAATCCAACATCTCTTCCATACTCCTTTGAAAGGCTGCAGGAGCATTTGAGAGGCCAAAGGGTATTCTAACCCACTCATATAACCCCCAGGGGGTTACAAAGGCTGTGAGGTGCCTTGCACCTTCTGCCATATATCCCTGGTGGTATGCCTTTCCTTGATCAAGAATACTGAACCAGGAATGGCCCCCCAGTGTGTTGATCAGATCTTGGATTCGAGGCAGTGGGTGCCTATCAGGGATGGTTTTTTGGTTCAGCAGACGATAGTCAATGCAAAGGCGTAATGTGCCGTCTTTTTTGCGGACACACACGACAGGGGCAGCGTAAGGAGACTTTGATTTGATGATCCAGCCTTTCGCCAAAAGGTCCTGAATGTACTCTTTTACTTCATTAAACAATGGCTTTGGGACTGAGCTGTAGGCTTTTTGTACAGGAATGTCATCTTTAAGGTTTAGTGACATCTGTAGACTTGGAATGCAGCCAATATCATTGGCATCCTTTGCAAAAGCAGCTGACTCCTCATACAACAACTTTTTCACAACTCCTTGCTGCTCCTCTGTAAGGTGTTTTACATCAACTGGTGGATGCCAAAGTAGCGGTGAGCAGTTTGAATTGGGTGGGGGGGGTGGTAACACTCTGGATCTTTGTGTCTCTGTTTGGGAGTGAGTCAGTTTGGACAATTTTTTTAATGGGTTGGATACTGCCAATCAAAGATTTTCGAGGTAGAATGATGTCATGTTTTGTCTGGTTTCCCAGAGGTAGGTTCACATGGGGGGTTTTCCCCATCTGAATTTCTAAGAGCCCCTCACCTATGTCTAGCTGTTGTAGCTGTGGGCAGCTTTCCTCAGGTTCAAACAATACTAGAGAACCACAAGGGTCAAGCTGCGGTGGTACTTTACATTTTATCCAGGTTACGCTCCCAGCTGGGATGACTTTTTCTTTGTGACCTATCCTCAAGCGTCCCTGAGCTGAAACTGTTTTTTTGGTCTGTACAAAATGTACAATGGTCTGTGCTGTGTCACTAGGGATGGACATTGCTCCACCAAGTAAGTGAGTTAATGTGGGAGCTAACCTTTCTGGTTTTCCCTGAATCACCACTTCTATCACATTGAATCCCAAAAGTGGCACCTCTAATGGTAATGAGCTCACCAGGAAGGCCACACTGATCGACAGGTCTGGGTCTTCATTCCCTGGTAAGTTCACAGTTATGATGACCCAGCCATCAAAGGGAATTTGTTCTCCACTCACTGCATACACTTCTAATGTCTTTTTGTCCTCCATGAGTTCAATTAACTCAGCCAGTGGACGAATGTCAAGATCAGGTAAGTATTTTTCTTTCCAAGGTCGATCTATTATGCTGACTTGGGCTCCTGTGTCCAGGAGAGCGTCAACAGCAAGGCCATTGAGAATGCACTTGGTCAAAGCCTTCCTGCCTATTAATTTAGCAACAGGCTCATTGGTAGATTCCATTATGTCTTTTGAAGAGTTATCAGTAGTTTTCTCGTAGCCAGACCTTTTGTTAACAACAGCTGTTTCAGTGGTTGTTTTTGTCTTGCTGTTCCTAGTTTTATTGTGGGCGCTACCAGGTGCAGTTTCCCTGTGTGTGCATTGGGACTCTGGAAGAGCTCCGGTTACTGTTCGTCCCCCCACAGCAACCGGTTCATGTTTCCCTGATGCTTAGGGTGTTTTAGACAACCTACAGCCCTGTGTCCCAGTTCACCACAAGAAAAACAGTGTTTACAATCTTGTAAACCCCCCTGCACACACTGTGGACAGCCGAAGCGGTTCTCTCTCCTGACTACTTGTGGCTTGCCAGGTGGACCGCTGCACATCTGCTTTTTCTCCACTTTCTCTGCCAGTGAGTCTACTAATTTGGTGAGCACATCTATTTTTTCTGCAAGTTTCTGTACTTCATTGGGCATAGTTTTATGCTCTGCCGTCTCTTTCTTTGCACTTGGCCGCTGCACACTCTCTCCCTCGACCTGCACACTATGTGCAGTAGTTTGTTTTGAGCGTTGTGTTGATCCCAGATGCCTTTGTCGCTCACTCTCATCACTGGTCACTCTCATCACATGTTTAAGGATTGTCTCGTCTGTAACTGTTTGGTCTGAAAGGAAGGGCTTCAGCTCCCGACGAATATCATTGTGCTTGTGTCCTATTCCCTGGTACACTGTGTGTAGAAAGACACCTTGCACTGTGTCTGGGCTATATCTAATATCAGTCCCTGGTTGCCTTGATTCAAACAAGATTCTTTGTTTCAGCCCAATAACTCGGTAAAGGAACTGTTGAGGGTTCTCGTGCTCTTTTTGCTTTGTGCACATTAGTTCTTGAAATAGTTCTGTGCTATTCCTCTCTCCCAAGTGTGACTGGAGGAACCCCCTGAGCTCAACTACAGTCATGTCTTCCTTATTAACCAGCATGTCCTTGAAGTCCCCTGGTTTTTTATCCTTAACACACCTCTTACAATCTCTGAGTCGGTAAAGTTGTCCTTTAACCCCTCGTCTATCTGTCTGCACACACTGTTATAGCTAATGTCAGAAGAGTGGTCCCCAATTTGGCCTCCCTGTACTTTAAATTCACGACGGTGAATATAGGCAAGATCCTTTAGGGACACTACTTGTTCAGGTCCTGAGGTTCTGGAAGTGTCTGTCTGTGTTTCAAAGTGAGGTAGGGTTCTGTTTGGCAGAACAGGCCGTATAGATGTAAGCTGGGCTGTGGCTTGTGGTGTGTGGATGTGCACAAGTTGGGACAGTTTTTTGCTTAAATCCTCATAATCTAACAGCATTCTTTGGACATTCTCTGGTGACACATTACAAGTAACATCATTCATGTCAGTGGCTAACTGAGCATTTGTTGTCACAGAAGTGGCAGCATTCATTACATTGGTTAATGGCACATCAGTTGTAGCTGATTGTGCTGACTCAATAGGTGGAGCGGTGCCAAATGTTGACACTGGCTTTAGATGTACATTTGGCTCAACAGGTAGAATCACACTACTTTGCGACTGAAAAACGTCATCAACAATATCTTTCAGGGCTAGCAGTTCTCCCATGCCCCTATCCTCAGAATCTAGCAAGTTCTTACTGTACATGAAGGCGTGGATGTACTCAAAGCATCCTTCTGCATCTCCACTGGAGAGCTCTGCAGCATCCTTGCCTGGAACATGGCCAACAGCAGAGGCAATCTTGAAAAGTTCTTTGGATGACAGCGAGAGCAGGATCTTCCTGATGTCCCACACCAGGCTCTTCCTCTCGTGGTCTGCCATGTTAACGTCTTCCACAACCTCCTGCAGCAGATGACTCTCAGGAACAGCTCTTCCTTCGCTTCGTCACCAGCTCACCTTCAGGCAATGAGCATCGAGCCACCAGCTTTACCAGTCACAGGTAATGTAGATTGTGGGATTAGCTCGTAACCAACATCAAGAGCCAATCCCGGACGAGCCCCCAAGAATCTGTAACAGGCCCCTGGCGAGTGGGCTGCCAACAGATTATATTTTGTCCTGAAAAGAACAGGAAAATCATGAGACGGACGACATCAGTGTGTTTCCTTCTCCCGCTTCTGCTGAGTCTTTATTTTTTTACACAATCATGTGTCCTAAATGCTTTGTAAACACGTCTGTCTTCATCTATTACCAAAAATCAAAATAATATGGACTACAATTCAATATAAACTCAAATAATATAAACAAAATGTAACCAGTCAATAACAAAATATAAACTGATGTTGTTTATAAGCAACCCAATAGAATACATGCTTGTTGTAATACATTGTTTGTTACATACAATAAGTGCATAGTTACTCTCACATAGGTTTACAGGACAAACATTCCTGGGTTGTACCACAGCAAGGGTACATTAGTGTAGTGGTACACTTCAATGGACTCAGCAATGCAAAGAGGATTAACATTACACTAATCATTAACAATCATTTCAAAGGCACACAGAACAATCGCTATCAACGCATCAACTTTGATACATGTACAGGAGCAGTGCTATCCAATCATTACAAAAAAAAAGGAAACCTTAGGTTTAGAAAAGAACACAATCATAACTCCCACACACAGCTACAGGGTGTGTGGTGAGCTAAGCTAGCTCCTCGTCTCTTGTCTTAGCAGCAACACGTCACTTTTTAAAGTACAACGTAATCAAATACACATTCTGCTCTGATGAGCTACTGCTCAGGCGCTACTGTTACTCAGTATGTCAAATATAAGGATCACATATGTGATTTTACTACTTACTAACCTGAAAAGAACAGGAAAATCATGAGACGGACGACATCAGTGTGTTTCCTTCTCCCGCTTCTGCTGAGTCTGAAGACGGAAGCGGAAGCCACACTAAGCCATCTCACTGGGGTGAAGGTGCCCCCTTGTGGCGTAACTCAGGATAGCACTCCATTTATCTTGTAACAGAAATCAGAAAACTAAGATCCTAATTTAACAAAATTACAAACAAAATTCACACAATACCACAAAGTCAAATCACATAATGTGACCACACATTACGGTGTGTCACAGAATGTTAGATAATAAAAAAGCACTTTGCTTAGATACTCATGGAAGTGCTCGTATGAATGGGTATGAATGGATAAATGTCAAAGTGCTGTATAAGTGCTTTGAGTGCTCAGACAGAGCAGAAAAGCGCTGTATACGAACTAGTCCATTTACCGTCTGGTTGACTCCTTCAGCTGTTTAACACCTGCTGCTGACACACCAGCATTAACTGATGACAGTCACAGTGTAACATACGCTGTCCATTTATTTCTGCTGTAGACTGAAAACATTTGGGTTAAAAAAATCAATTTGAGCTAAAAGATCAGCTTTTATTTCTGGGTATTTTCATCTGGATCTGTGACACAGTTCAGAAGGTAGCAATTTTTGTCTGAACCCACCAACTTTTCTTGTGAGCAAAAGTACTGGAACAGATAAAATAGATTAGTTACAAATCCTTTTGGTGTATGCCATTCCTCATCAATGGCTGATGTACTGCGACCCTAGGCCATTATTATTCCCATCACATTCATCTTACTGCTACAGGATCCATTTTACCCACTCACATATCTCTTCTTGCAACATTGAAATATTAAAATATTGTGGTGTTGTCAAGTTGTGAGTCTCAACTGCTGCGCTCGTACAAACGGAGTGGCAGCATCTCCTTAGAATTGCGCTCCTCCCTCTTTGTGAAGTGCACAGGAAATTTGATCAAACCCTGATTGGGAAGACAAATGGCTCTGAATAGGGGAGCATGATGTGTGAAGCATCGCAAAGGGGGAGATGATCAGCAGCCGCTTATCTCTGTCTGTGCTGGCAGACTGGGCCTTAAATCACCTGTCAGATTCTAATGGTTGTCACAGCAGCACCTAAACTGACTATCATGCTTCAATATCTAACCACTAAATTTTCTTTTTAAAACAGCTCCACCATGCCGGCCGGTTTATACCAAAGGAAAACCACATATCGTTTCGCCTGTGACTTCTCCAAAATGAAGCATCTTCTGAACATGTATGATTAGAATAAAACCCAGCACAGACAGAGCCTTTATTTTTAGTAGATCCCTAACACCTCTGGCATTAATTGAAAACACTGAAAAACCAACATAAAGATAATAAAACACTATCAATTAATGGCACGCACATGCCCGCCTTTAGGTTTCTCACATAGAAGAAATCTCATAACACTGACAGATTTTGTTGGTACTTTTCCATCATTAGGAATGACAGACATGTAATATATCACAGAGCAGGATGTCATCACTGACAGCAGCAAACTTCATGTACACCAACCGGCATGAGGAGGATTAGAGGTTGTTTTTAGATGGTGCAACAATGAAGTGTAGGCAGGTAAGCAGGGAGAGACATGCAGACTCAAACCCAGGTGCCTGCCTGTTAACCCTATGACATCTGGTCACCTACTCACACCCTGAACTAATCTGGCACCAACAAAGAGTCTGTTTTTAGCTACTTTGGCTAATATTTAGCAAAATGTGTAAAATATACCATTAAGTACCATTAAGGCCTAGTTATAATATAATCGGGAAATTGACAACTTAGTCATCCCCAAGAGGAACATGTGTTAACCAAGGCTGAAAAAGTTGCATGTAAAACTTGTAAAATAAGTGCATCAGAACAGTTACTATATATATTGACATTAGTTGTTATTCCAGTTAAAAAAGACAACTGTTTATGAATGTGCTAATCCTGACTGTCCCAGGGTGCTGCGTTCAGTCCCAGGAACTACAGCTTTGCAGATCTCCTTCATCATGAGTTTGATGTTCTCAGTAGTTCATTTGGGAACTCTATTGGTAAATGGTAAATGGACTAGTTCTTATATAGCGCTTTTCTACTCAATCAGAGCACTCAAAGCGCTTATACAACCTGTTTTGCATTCACCCATGCACTCCCATTCATACAAGCACTTCCATCATTAATTAAGCTAAGTGCTTTTTTAATTAACTAGCATTCACACGCATTCATACTCCGACAGAACGGTCGGAGAGCAACTTAGGGTTAAGTATCTTGCCCAAGGATACATTGGCATGTAGCCTGGAGTAGCCAGGATTCAAACCGCTGACCTTCCGATCAGTAGGTGACCTGCTCTACCTACTGAGCTATTCAGGCAAAGACACTCTGATCATTCACCTTACTCAGAGTTCAGTTATCTTTTTCTTCATTTCATCATTTTGGTACTTCAAGTTTTCACTTCCTTTCTTTAGCTCCATCATCTCTCTGTGGATTAATTTGAGAGGTTTGCTCAAAGTTCCAGTGTTGGTTCTGTTTTCCTTCGCCATATTTTCAATTTGATCTGATCTCTCGTTGATATGATATTATCTTGGACATCAGACAGTGTAGGTTCTGCTACTTTAGGCGCAGCCTTGTTGAGTTAGGACAGTGTTTTTGTGAGTGTGTGGCCTGGATTCAGTCGCCCTCAGTGATAGATTTGCAGGAGTAGGAGTGTATCTCACACATAGCTCTTTCCCTGACTTGATTCCCATTTCATTGACTTCTTCTGTGACTGGCAGGTTTCTACTCTTTATGGTAGTTGCTTATCAGCTAATAGCTTCTAGCTCACTAAACTGCAATCAGACCGGCTTTTTCTTTTAAGTTAAATAATGTAACACACCAAGTTCACTTCTACCCAAACCTTAGAACAAGACTGCTGAACGGAGCTGTTCACGTTTAGTTGACAGTTTTATGTAGATGGATTGTTGACCCAATCCCTTAGGGGTTGTGGTCCAGGGTGGCTTGGGCTGCTTTCTCTGTCTGCCTCTGGCTCCTTGGGGGGGGCGTTGATGTGGCTTTTCACCCTCATTTTCAAGTATGTTTCGTGACAAAGTATCATATGCAGACATTCACACTCTTTCACTCTCACACACACTACAACACAACAAAATATTTTTTTTGTGGTTTTTTTTTTTTGGGGGGGGGGGGGGGGGGGTCGTCACGTGCAGCAGTTGGTGACCAATTGTGTTTTTCTACTTTTGCTTTAATTAAACACAAAAAGGCTCAAAATGCTCATTCCAGTTGTGTGAAGTGTGCTCTCGTGGGTGAGTGGAAGGATAAAATAACCTTGATGCAAAATTGAGAACCGATGCTGATTTTAACTTGATGATTGATGAAGAGTATCACTTGAATCAAACAATATTTCCTTAAGCAGGTACAGTGAAGATGGTTACAATGTTTCCCTTAGATTATATGAACTTGTGTTCTTTCTGCGTCACAAGAAAACTCATAAACACGTGCATGAAGGCCAAAACACTTGCAACTAAGCTGCCCTGTTCTGTACGAGTTCTGGTTCAGACGGTCTGAGTCAGGAGATGGCGGCCGATGCCGTTTCTGAATTTGCCTTTCCGCAGACATGCTCGAGATCAGACAGGTGGTGACCCATCCAGGAGTAAACTGACACTAATGAGGTGAAAAGAAAAAGGTGTCAAATTCTGTCCATCAATTTTCTGAAACACTTCAGGTTCACAGGGGCTGGAGCCCATCCCAAATAAATTCATGATAATCGTAAAAGCTGGTAATACAATAATGGACAGAACTCCGTATCCTGAGTTATGGTCCATCTTAAATGCACTTTAATCATTTTAATAGTTCAGACGGTTCCTGAACGTCTGCACTTCAATCACACAAATGTTCACCTCTTACAAAATGATGGACCACTCAATGTTTAAAGCTTCCTAAAGGTTATTTTCATTCAACAGTGGTTACTATGGCTCAGTATCACTTTTATTCTGTACTGATCAACTCTAATGATAAAGGTCATCTTCAGGCAGCAGCGATGCATGTTAGTGTTTAACCTATTTTTTCCTGCAGTAACAAAAGAATTTCCCAACATCTTCTCGTCTTATAAATTCAGCCTATAAACAGAATACTACAATCCTTCACACAAAGTATTATGTTTCTCCCCACCATATTTTGCCAATTACACAACTACACAATTCTCTGTTTATGCAGCAGTCAGTGGGAAGCATTCATTGAAGATGAAAGAGAAAGCTGCTCCTCCAGCTCCTCATGTCGTGCTTGCAACAAAGGATTCTTATGGCTGCAGCACTGAATGCACAATGACTATGGTTCAGTTCTAGCACAAGTGCCTGCTTTCACATTCTTTGCTTTTTACTTTCACTTAGGACTCAAATGTGGGGTTAAGTGTAGTTTAAGCACATAAAGCACAGCAGAAAGGCACCTAGCACCTGGAAACACGAGGAAAAACAGAGAGTGGAAGAGAAACATTTCATTTCATGCAGCAGCTCTTGTTTTCACTGAGATTAAGCAGCAGATGACTCAGATTTCACAGAGCTGCTCGGGCTTTGCGTGGGATTTCTATTTGCAGCCAACCCTGAGAAACAGAATAAATGATATGTTTGGCTGTTAAAGAATATGTGGGATTTTATTTGTGTTATCCTTCCTTTTATTTTCCCACCATCACCAGTGAGACCAATTATTTTACTTTCCATAGAAGAGAGATATAAAATGTTTTCCTACACAGTGTCTGAATATTTCAAAAATGCCAAAACAATTAAATCTAGAGTGGTGGCCTAGGGTAGAAGAAGAGGGTTCATCACTGAGAGGACCCTGGTTCAAATCCTCGGGCTGGCATCACTGTGGGTCCCTGAGCAAGCCCACCCCCCCAGGTTGCTCCCCGGGCGCCCTTTGGCTGCCCCCTGCTCCATGCTGTGCTGTGTGTACTACATACTCCATGTGTGTGATGGGATAAATGCAGAGAATGAATCTCACTGCATGTATATGTATGTGACAAATAAAGCTCTTTCTTCTTCTTCTTCTAAATCTGGCAAGTCTAACAATGCCTCAAAGTATTAAATTCATCTGTGTTAAAGAAGAAAAAAGAAAAAACAGGTGTGTGAGAAAAAAACGGGTTTTACAGACTTCAGGCTTTGCGGCTTAGCCTTGTAATCATTGGGGATTAATGGGATCAAGACACTAATTAATGTGACTTTTATTGCTGCAACACTGTTTAATAAAACATTACAAGCTGAACATGCCTCCTGAAGGTTCATGAAGAGACCACGGGCATAGTGACTGTGAGAATCTGGGGAAAGAAAACAAACAGATTGTAGAGTACGTTAAAGCAATATTTACATCAATTATATCTGTTTATGAATGTTGACAGCAATGTTGAGTTGTTCTTTGTTGCTGTATAATTTTATTTTTACACTGCTGCTCACTCTTCTTACATTCTGTAGTCTGTTTATTCATTGTTATTCTGCATTACTGATTTATTCTGGCCGTAGCGGCGTTATATGAGAGGGTCTGCTGCCTTAAACATGTATTCTTTCTCATGCGAGCCAGGTTGTGACAACATGCAAATATAAATGCCAACACTAATGGGCATTAAACACAGGGCTATAAATCCATGTAGAGGGCGCAGCCTTTCTGTACCTTTGTGCTGCTGTTGTACTGGGCCACACTGGTCTCCTGATCGACCAGGAAGGGGTGAAAGATGTCAAGATGGAAGAGCGAAGGGCGAGCTGTTAACACCAGTCGATCCTCTCCCACATCCAGAACCAGAGCACGAGATGACACCTGTGCAGGAAACATGGCATCGTGTGTTGATGCATCTTGTGGGGCCATGGCCTGGGAGAGGCCACTAATTCTCTTGATTCTTGCAAGAACAGTGGCAGTTCCTATTACTGTGTGTCTTTATCATTACATAACAAAAAAAAAAAAAATAGGCTGTTTAAAATTAAAAAGAACTCAAATCTCTTTTTGAGGCTGACCTCAGGGTAGGGAGGAAAGGAAGATAAAAGTGTGGGTAAGTACACCAATCAGGCATAACATTGTGACCACTGACAGGTGAGTTGGATAACATTGATCATCTCTTCATTGTGGTCTCTGTTGAGTGGGTGGGATATATTAGGGAGCAACTGAACATTTTGTCCTCAAAGTTGATGCTAAAAGCAGGAAAAATGTTTTGGATTTGAGCGAGTTTGATGAGGGCTGATGACTCGGTCAGAGCATCTCCAAACTGCAGTAGTCAGTATCTATAAAAAGTGGTCAAAGGAAGGAACAGTGGTAAACCAGCAACAGGTGGCCAAGCCTCACTGATGCATGTGGTGAGTGAAGGCTGACCAACAGATGAGCTACTGGGTGCATGTGCGTTGCTTACCTGGGGAACACCTGGCACCAGGATGCACTATGGGAAGAAGGCAAGCTGGCAGAGGCAGTGTGATGATTTGGAGCATGTTCTGCTGGGAAACCTAGGGTCCTGTCAGCAGGATAATGCTCCCTGCTTTAAGCAGAAATGGTTTAGTAACTGAATCAGTGAGATGCTGACTTGGAGGCCCCACCTCACAGCTTACAGGACTTGGAGGATCTGTTGATAAAATCTAGAGGAGCCCATGCCCCGATGACTCACGGTTTTTTTGGCAGCAAAAGGGGACCAACACAACTTTAGGCAAGTACTCATAATATTATGCCTGATGGGTATCGGTGTGTGTGCGTTTGTGTGTGTGTATAAGATCTCACCACTCCAGGAAGCTTTATCTCTGCAATGAGGTACTCTGGGTCACCAGCAGGAGGCTCAACAATCAGAGTGAACTCTGGTCTGGGCACACCGAGGAAAGGGTTAATGTCTCAGACATGTTGTTCCCATTTTCCATGAAAGGCAAAGACAGGAAGAAAAGCCTCACCTTTTAGAGGCAGCAGTCAACTTCTCCCTGCAGCAAAAGACAGCAGAGGGATTTTAGCATCTGATACAAATTATGCACAAATGGAGCCCAATTTGTGCTGCAATCTGAAACCATGATCACTGTAAATAATAAACTACAGCAAACACAGGAACAATTTGGCGAGCATCTTTATTCTCCAAGTGAGATGAGTGGGGAAAAAAGAAAACGTGTGTCGGTGTGTTTTCTGTTAAGCAAAGCGTGGGACATACTCAGGCTGCAGCTCTTGAATCACTGGCCTGCTCTTTGTGCGGATATTCTGCTCGCTGACAGAACCCAAGAACTTTCTGTTTTTCAGAACCTTCCACTCTGCAGAAAAACAATCAGGAAGCATTTGAACGGCATCCAGATTAAAAATAACACAGACACGTGCACACACACGTGCACACACACGGGCACACACTGACCTCTATTCAGCTCCAGACTGTATTTGTTTTCTAAACCCTCTACAGACACGAGAATAACAAACTGCTGGAATAAGGGATCCTTCTGCAAGACACAGTCATACAAAACACTGCTCATGTATATTTTATATTCAGGGAAATTCAAAGCTCAAAATGGCCGTGGTGCTGAAGCTTATTGAGAAAGTTACTGAAAGTCAGTACAACAGGATTAAACAATATAAAAGCATCAAACATTTTCTTTTTTTTTTTTTTTTTACATTTCAGAATGTTGCATTGATTAAAACAAAACAAAACAAAACAAAAAAAAAACAAAACAAGACCACATGAACATAAACACACCTGACACTTCTGGAAAAACTCCTGGTTAATGACAACATCGTACGCCGTGCAGCCTTGAGAGCCTGAAACAAAAATAGAAACTTTTTGAATTCTGTTACAAAAGCTGCTGCTCATCAACATCACTGACAAAACATGGAAAATACGATGATCTTTCGATTTAAGTGTTCTGCCTACAAGCTGTGGGTCCTGGAATCCAAACTTGACATTTTCTACTAACAATGTTTCAGAGCCAGCACATTTCCAGGCCGAGACACTCGCCAAGGAACTTAACAAAGAGCTGGGCCAAAAATGTGTACCACAGTACTTTTCACAGTATATCAAGAAATTATTTGCATATACAAGTTTACAGTGGCTCATCTTTCTGACAGGACTATAAAAATATATTTAAAAAACAAAGAGTGTTTGTGAACTCCTCTGTTAGAATTAACCAGCATGCTGCTGGGTGTTGTCATTTTGTGAATGTATAATTGTTAGAGATACAAAAAGTTTATTGTGTCATGATGTCTGTCCTGTTGAAGAGAGCCATCGTGTTCTTAGATCAATCTGCAGGTGGGTTCACAGCTTCCTGACCAGCAGCCCACAGGTGGTACGAGTGGGTCACCTCACCTCATCCTCCCTCACCCTCAACACTGGATCCCCCCAAGGCTGTGTGCTCAGCCCTCTGCTGTACTCACTGTACACCCATGACTGTGTGGCCACGTCAGAGTCCAACGTCATCATCAAGTTTGCTGACGACACTGCTGTTGTGGGACTGATCTCCCACAATGAAGAGACAGCCTACAGGAGAGAGGTCTCCCGCCTGGAGAACTGGTGCCAGGAGAACCACCTCCTGCTCAACGTCAGCAAAACGAAGGAACTGATTGTGGACTTCAGCAGGAAGCAGCAGAGGGACTACCATCCACTTGTCTTCAGTGGTGCTGAGGTGGAAAGAGTGGTCACTTTCAAATACCTGGGAGTGACCATCTCACAGGACCTGTCCTGGACTCATCACATTAACATCACTGTGAAGAAGGCCAGACAGCGTCTCTACCTCTTCAGGCGGCTGAGAGACTTCAAGCTCCCACTCAAGGTGCTCAGGAACTTTTACACCTGCACCATCGAGAGCATCATGCGTGGGAGCATCACCACCTGGATGGGAAACTGCACCAAGCAGGACTTCATGGCCCTAAAAAGGGTGGTTCGTTCAGCTGAACGGACCATCAGAACCACCCTCCCCAACCTGCAGGACATTTACACCAAGCAGTGCAGGCTGAGGGCCATGAAGATCCTAAAACAGCCCAGCCACCCTGGACACTCTCTCTTCTCCCTGCTCCCATCAGGCCGGCGTTACCGCTGCCTGAGGGCTAAGACTGAAAGGCTGAAGAAGAGTTTTTACCCACAAGCCATCCGTCTGCTCAACACTGAGCCCTAACTGGACAATTATTGCACAATGTAAATATTATAATATTCTATAATTCCATGTAAAAGTGTGTATAGTGTATAGTGTCAATTACTTATTTTTATTTTTATTCTTCTTATTTATATGTGTGTGTATATATGGTTGCAGGTACAAAATACATTTTACTGTGCATTGTACTGTGTATAACTGTGCATGTGACAAATAAACACTATCTTAATCTTAATCTTAAAACTATCTTAATCTTAATCTCTGCATCATATGGATAAATGCATCAACAAAAAGGCCTTCACTTAATACAGGTCCCTTCTGATATTACAACATGACCAGTACACCACCCAGCACTACCTCGTGGTACAGAACAGGCCTCCTAATCACTCAGATCTTTATCTAATCATCAAGCATCATTAATGTGTGCCCTACCAGCACATTTAAAGAAGGACCCACCCCGCAACCCACAGGATCCAAAAGGACCGGCTACAAATTTGGCTACGAATTTGGAATATTGGATTTTTGAATGGTTTCCCAGTAAGACTGAAGGCTGTTGGAAA
Organism: Archocentrus centrarchus; assembly: GCF_007364275.1. Classification (NCBI taxonomy): domain Eukaryota; kingdom Metazoa; phylum Chordata; class Actinopteri; order Cichliformes; family Cichlidae; genus Archocentrus; species Archocentrus centrarchus. The sequence continues at coordinate 7,495,795 of NC_044353.1, read as the reverse complement.
AACAAGCAGCCTGTTCCAAAACAACATTTGTTATCAGGAATTCGGCTCCCCTGCCGGCCTTGGGTTGGCAACCATATCTCTCTCCAGGGCTCTGTGTGCGGCTGCTCTTCCCCCCACTCCGCGTTGTGATTTGTGAAGCTGGGTCTGGTGTACCATGGCCGCTGATGAAATTCCACCACTATCAGCGAACTGTTTTGGCTGGAACCTGGCATCTGGCTCCACAATGCCCCCACCTCTCGTCTCCGTCTGCATCCCCTCCTGACCTGACCTCACCTACCGCCGCTGTCCTAGCTTTACATGTGCAAATGCTTTGCTAAGGTGGTTTTTTTGGACCCTGGTATAGTGCTCTTTTTGAGCACTGTACCAGATGACTTTTTTTTAACCTAACTTCCCCATGATGTGTTGTTTTCTCCTCCTGCCAAAGGTAGCGCTGCAAGTCGGCTGCATGACCCGAGGACACATATCCCCCCATGTGTGTTGTGTTTGTGTATTCTTGGATGGTGTTCTGTAACTGCAATTTCCAATGTGTGAACTTGTTCACCCACATGGCAATAAAACTTCATTCATTCATTCATTCAAACATCCCTGTGACACACACCACAGGACACCCCCGGAGGAGCCGTATGCAGGCCCCCTTTGTGGTGCCAAACTATTAGGCAGCTGTTCTAATGTTGTGGTCAGGGACACCAAAATATGAGTAATACTCCCTGTTTACTAATGGTACAACTAAACAGAGAAAATGGCCTTGAAGAACAGCACAGAACCCTCAGAGGAAGTTTGAATAAACTAGCTTGCACTTGCATCCGTCTCTGTAACTGCATGTGCTCCGTCACTGTTGCAGTCAGCAAAACGTGCTACACCAGACCAACAGTACTGACTGCATACTTTAATATCCAAGCCCTGAAGATTTGAAAATGATCAGACAATATGTCTGGGATTTTTTTTTTTCCAGGATGTCTTGCAGATGTAGTGACTTGCAGATGTAGACTCAACAGACTCAATAAACTGATCCACAAAGCCAGTGATGTGGTGGGAGTGGAGCTGGATTCACTTATGGCAGTGTCGGAGAGGAGGATGCTGTCTAAGCTGCAGGCCATTATGAACAATGGCTCCCACCCACTCTACAACACAGTGATGGGACACAGGAGCACATTCAGTGCAAGACTCATCCCACCAAAATGCACCACACAGCTCCACAGGAGGTCATTTCTACCTGTGGCCATCAGACTCTATAACTCCTCCCTTAATAGGTGACATTGTGGTTCATCAGTGTCATTCACTTATCAGTATTCAATTGTACATAAAATTGTTTAAATTTCCATATACATTGTACATACACTATATACATTGTACATTGTACATACACTTATACATTGTACAAAAAAGGACTGTGCATATATATATAATGACACCTATTTAAAAATTTTTGCACTCACAATTTTCATATGTGTATAGATTTAGATGTGTATATAGTCAAAATATCTCTTTAGTCTTTATACTTTTATGCCTTTAGTGTATGTTATTGTGTTTTAGGTTTACTCGTTTAAATGAAACTGTTGTAGCTGTAACAGTAGTAATTTCCCTTTGGGATAAATAAAGTATTCTGACTGACTGACTGACTGACTGACTTTACCAGTTCTCTTATTTTCACAGATTTTTTTTTGTCTCCAAGAACCAGTGTATTTACTGTTCGCATGCACGCACGCATCACTGATCCCTTCTGTTAGGCACCACAGAACTGGAACACAATCCAGCTCTTGCAAACCCTTCAAGTTTGAAGCCTGCAAAAGAGATTAAAAAGATTTACATGAAATCTAGCACCACCAAAGTCAGTATCTTAAAGCAGTCATTTAAAAGAGACAAATAAGGAGCCCATTATGTAACTGTAACTAAGAGCCAGTATTCTGTGCTAAGCGTTCAGTGAAATGACCATGTAACTGAGCCACTTGCACAAACCTTTAACACATATATATAGAGAGAGTCAGCTGCCAGTGCTCCCCCTCAGCCTCCTAGCAGTATAATCTTTAGGTGCAGATACCCCCGAAAGCACAACTTCTAGAGCACATAATTAGCAGGTCTCAGTAGATCTTAATGGGGTGCATATGAGTCTCTGTGGCTTGTAAAAGGCTAAGAACCAAGATTAAGAAATGCTAAAATGATCTCTGTGATTGGCAGTATTAAGAAGGTGTATCAGTGTCATCAATCTGTAAATCCTAGGTGACATATTTCTCCAGTTATTCATGTTCACAAGATTTTCAGAAAACTTGTCCTCTGTTGGCGAAATTCGAACTTGAGATATTTAGTAGATGCATTTATGATCTGAATTTATGCATCCTGGGTGAAATCGTTCTGGAGTTATCATGTTCACAAAGGTGAAAGTTGGATGTCCAAACTTAGGACAGGTTACTTTTTGTAGATTTTAGTTTCACTTTTATCATCATCATCCCAGCTCTGCTATAAGACAAGCTCTCCCAGCTGAACGTGCCTACTGCAGTTGGATCACCAACAGGAGGCAGCATGTGAGACTGGGTGGGCATGTCAACGGCTTTCAGTCCGCACCTATTCTCCTCAAGCCACGTATCCCAACAGCTGCACCCCTAATCACCAGTCCGTCAAACTTATGAAGTTTGCAGATGACACCATCTCATTGGGCTCATCTCAGGCGGGAATGTGTCCACCTACAGGAGGCAGATCATCAGTTTGGTGACCTGACGCAGAAACGACAACATGGAGCTCAATGCAGTAAAAGACAGTATTTGGTTGTAGACTTTAGGATGAAACCAGCCCCACCAGAACCCGTTCTCCTGCATGCCTGCCCAGTGGACAGTGTGAAGTCCTTCCACTTTCTGGTAACCATCATCTCCAAGGACCTAAAGTAAGAACTAAAAATTAAATTCCTCATCAAGAAGGCACCACTTCCTGCAGCAGCAGAAGAAATTAAACCCATCAAAGTCAGTTGTTGGAGTTATGATAAAAATTCCATTCTGTTTATTATCATACCTGTTTATTATTATACCTTTGTATATTTTCTATAAGTTGTTTTATGTACATATGATACTGTTGTTTTTATGTTTGAAAGGGAAACACGTGGTGACATTTTTTACAAAGGAAGTTGTAGTTACCTGCAGGCTGTTTTCAGCCTGCAGAGAACACACACATAGGATACGTGTCTCATATACGCCATGTTACATGCACATTCTACAGGATACTTACTACCATATATGGTAAGGAAAAAGCCAAGAATGTTGTTTATTACATGCTGTAAACTGCGTTTGGTGTAACCCACGTGATCTTATTGTGAAAGTCCGAATAAAAGCGCTGCGCAGGAAGCAGTCCTTTGGGACAGATAACTTCCGCTCAGCCACGAGCTGAGTTCAAGGAACGGATCTCTCCTCCTTGCACAAGTTCAAAAAGAGTTGTGTGTTTGTTCTCTGAGTTATTAAAATGATCTGAACCTATCATTTTTTGGTCCTTCGAGCCGGATCGGGACAGTTGCTGACTGACGCTGGAGGAGAAGAACACCGCAGACTGTCGACAGCCAGGATCATCAGCTGACCTGAAGAAAGCCCTGAAGCGTGAATTCGTGACCAGGCCGGTGATTACTTTTGCTCCTCCAGCGCCGTTCATCACTCTCCCGGAGTCCGAGGGGACGTAACACCAACAGTAACAAAGGTATGTGAAAGCCGCGCATTATAAGTTAGGTAGGCTCGCCGAAAGGAGTCCGTTTTACCAGCAGCTACCGCTGTGGTCTCAGAGCTCTGGGACGCACAGGTCTGCTCGGGCTGGAAAACATAAAAAACTCCAGCAGTTACCGCTATATTCTCAGGGCTCACAGGCCCAGAAATTAATTTCTGGACCAGGGAGGTGCAGGTCTGCTCGGGCTGGGAAGATGGACCGTGGGTTGACTTCCGCCGAAAGGGAAGGGTAATTTGGTGTTCTCAAAAAGAGAAAGTAAATTGGTAACTCTCGCCGGAAAGAGAGGTTTATAATTTGGCCCAAAATTCGGATTTTAGATATTCTCACAATAAGAGAGATTTAAAATAGGCGCTGAAAATACGCGTATGTGTGTGTGAATGTGAGTGAATGAGAGAGTGAAAGCCGCCCTTTTGACGTGGAAGCAGCAGCGTGAAGGGATACCCTACGGGTGCCAACGCATTTTGCGGTCTGTTGCAGTACACAGTGACGGGCGGATTTGGTATTAGGTCCCAGGAGGACACGTGGTCCGATCGGGACAAAGCACGGGGAGTAAAATGGGGATTATAAACAGCAAACCAATTAAGCCTGCCCTAGAAGGGGATTTAAAATATATGGAGAGATACTCTCTGGGCAGCACAACGTTTTGTGATAAATGGAAGAAAAAGTATGGTTTTAGTGGAAAGTTGGAGTTAAGGGAATGTGAAGATTTGGTGGGATATTTAAAAATAAGTGTGGCAACAAAGGAAGGGAAGAGGAAAGTTGAAAAAGAAAGACAGTTAATGGTGGCAAAAACGTGGTTGGAACAGGCACAAAAAAGGGCCGCGGGCAGAGAACAAAAGAAGGGAAAACTTCCTGCAATGTGCATGCTGCATTATTAAGGCTAGACGATGAGACGGTTAGGCCTTGTAGGGTGCAACCCCCACCTCAACCACCTCCCCCAGCTTAACCACCTCTTTCAGCTCAAGCACCTCCCCCGCAGTTACAGGGGGCAGTTGGTGGTTCACAGGTTGGGGAGGAGGGGGAGTTAGTGCAGCAATTAAATTTAACGGCAGGAAGGATGGTCCTTAGAAGTCATGATAAGAACAAACAAACAGGGAATGTGGTTGCCCTGGTACAAGGAGGATATCCAGATTTAGAGCCCCTCCTGTGTAAATATGGTGAAAAGCATTGCTCGGGGGCTGGGAGTTCTGATTGTTCTGTGAGACAGAAACCATTTTAAACATGACTGGGGAAGAGTCAGAGGAGATTTCACTGGGAAAGATGCGGGGGGAGTAACACTGCCTCATGATTCAGTTGCTTTAAGGCAGGGAATTCAGGGAGTAGTGCTGCGGACTAGAAACTAGGGATGGCACGATACCACTTTTTTATGTCCGATACTGATACCGATATTTTACATTTGGATATCGGCCGATACCGATATAAATCCGATATTTAAAATTGATCCAGGCATTTAAAAACATAAAAAAAAAAAAAAAAAAAAAAGAAGTCAACAGTCTCTCACACAACAAATCAAAGTCTTTTAGTTGTCCCACATACAAGACTAAGGACCAGGGCGGGCGGAGCTTTTTAGGCAGTGGCACCAAAGCTCTGGAACTGTTTACCACTCCAGCTCCATTTAGCTGACTCTGTGGCGTCATTTAAAAAATAGTTGAAAACTTTTCTGTTTAACCAGGCTTTCTGGTTTCTGACTTTATTTTTTATTCTTTTTCTTTTAATATGGTAATGTTATGTTTTTAACATAGTGTTTTCTGGGGGTGGGGGGGGTGATATTGTGTTTTAATTATTGTACAGCGCTTTTCTGTCTGTGAAAAACGCTATATAAATAAACTTTACTTACAACAATAACTATCACCTGAATTTTGTTGCTTCTGTGTGAGAAGGTGATGCTTATGGCATGTTGCAAATTTCATTAGGGCTGCAACTATCAATTATTTTAGCAATTGTGTATTCAATTTTATTGATTACCCAAGTAACTGGATAAGAAATACTTTTTTCATATTAACAGTTCATCTGAATATTTTAACTTCCGTACTGCAGTTTTTCCTTGTGTGAAACAAACAGGGTGGATGGAGCAGCTACAAAGTTCTCTTTTCTTCACTTACTGATCAGGTGGTTGATGAAGGATCTCCAGCTGTTTCCCAGTAAAGGTTTAATGGAGGTTACAGGGACGAAAAGGCTTCTTTTGGACACTAGAAAAACATTTCTTTCTGCTCCATCTGAGCGCGCCGGCTCCGCCTCTTTCCGCTTGTGCAGACAGACTGCACGTAAATCAGCTGACTGCTGCTGTTGTGTCATCAGTGTTCACGTGAAAAACTAGGGGCTACGTGAGCGCAATCTTGTAATGCTTTATATTTACAAGCATTCTCCTAAATATGTTTCTACTGCAGGTCTATATTTAGTAACAAATCAGGGATTAAAGTATCAAAAATATTTTGACGGGGAAGGGGTCGTTCCGGTACCGGACAGTCACCAGTGCTAATAGCTGCACTCGCTAGTAGTATGTCCGGGAGCTGAAGTAGAGAAAAAAATAACAGCTGATTCTCAGCACAGCGAGCACAACACACAAACAAGGCAGAGAGCGATGGAGGCGGAAAAACATGTCAGCGATGATCGCTTAGTGTCAAAGGGAATCCGTCGCAACAACGGAGGATCTGAGGGGTTGATTTCTAACTCCTGATTCCCCACTCCATTCCAGTAGGTGGCAGTAATGCAGCTCTAGGCTGGTTTGGTCAACCGCAAACCCACACGAAGAAGAGTCCTGTCATGCAGCTAATGTGAGCGAAACGTTATTTAATGTATCGGATTACATTTTTTTATTTCTTTCCGATATCCGATCCAGTAATTTAGGCCAGTATCGGACCGATACCGATACTGAATATCAGATCGGCGCAGCCCTACTAGAAACACACTAATTCCACCCCCAAATTATGACAAAATCCATCACTGCAAACAGAAAGACGGAGAAGGTGTTTTTGAATTCAGGGAAAGATTAGAGGAAGTGTTTAAAGCACACAGTGGCATACCAGAGGACCAAGACCCAAATGGTCCTTATCAAAGGCAATTTAAACAAGCATTAATGTCTGGTTTCCACCCAAAATATTCTGATTTCATACGGAAACATAATGTAAATCATGCCACAGGAAACCTCATGGAAACTATGAATTGGGCTCGTCATGCAGAAGAGGTGATAAAATCAAAAAGGATAAAAAACTAGTGCAAGTTTTTTATAATCATGACAGCCAAACAGATGACTCTGTAACTCAAGTGTTTTTGGTGGGAGATCAAAGACCTCAAAGAGCAGAATTTAAATCAGGAGGTAGAGGCAGAGGCCGGCGAAGAGGCCGTGGTCAGTTTAACAGACCTGTCCCCAGGGGAGACGGCTGTTGGCTGTGTGGAAAAGAGGGACACATAGCTAGAGACTGCAGGAACAGGAGGTTAGGGATCCTCCATACAATCCAGGTTACAACAGCTCTACATGACTAGGTGGAGCCTCAGATGACATTGAGGTTACCAGTGTTGATCTGAAGCTAATATTAGCTGCAATCTCCACACCAGGTCAAAAACCTTTAATAACCCTCTTGGTAAATGGCAAAACAACTGCATTTCTGTGTGACTCAGGTGCAGATAGAACAGTGGTGAAGGAACACATCCCAAAATTAAAAGAATCTAGAAGAGAGTTTTTGTAAAATCAGCTAATGGGCAATTAAGTGCCTTACCCCTTTCAGCTCCAGTGATAATTAGTGACCCAGAGACAGGAATTTACAGTCAGGGCCCTGTGGTGTTGAGTGTCAGAGTGTCCAGTGAATTTGCTAGGGCGAGACATGCTTCAAGCTTTGGGAATTGCTATAGTTCCCACTCCAATGGGAATGCAGGCTACAGTGGTAAGTCAGGTTCATGAGGTAGAAGACCTACCTCAGACTTATTACTACTGGAGCCTGGATTTTCCAAAATCAGATCTTGCTCAAACAGGTAGACAGTTATTAAATTTAATAGCTTCTTACCTAAAATCAGGGAGTGATTTGCAGGCTCCTGAAACTATGCACTGCACTCTTTTGGAGTGCAGGGGACACTCCTGAAGACCTTCTATGACTCTGTGGTGGCATCAGCCATCTTCTATGCAGCAGTATGTTGGAGCAGCAGCTTGTCTACAGCTGAGAGGAAGAGGATAGACAAGCTCATCAGGAAAGCCAGCTCTGTCCTAGGATGTCCTCTCGACTCAGTGCAGGTGGTGGGAGACAGAAGGACTCTGACCAAAATAACATCACTGATGGACAAGGTCTCCCATCCCATGCATGAAACTGTTGCTGAGCTGGAGAGCTCCTTCAGTGACAGACTGCTGCATCCTAAATGCACAAAGGAGCGTTACCGCAGATCCTTCCTCCCAGCAGCTGTAAGACTTTATAACCATCACTGCTCCCAACAAAAACCACAATAGCCTACACAATGTAGGATAATATATAATATACTGTAAATAGTCCGGCCTGTTAAGGTTCAACACACAGGCACATCATGTACATTGTATATAGTGTTATTATTATTAGTAGTATTACAGGTACAAGCAGACTCCGGGCCCAGACCAATTTATGCAGAAAAGGTTAGAAGCTTGCAGACTAAAAACTGAACTTGCATACTCTCTATGTGTTAAAACGAGAGGTATAGTGGAGTCATTGTAACTTTGACTCCTGAAGCCCAAAGTCTGTATTCCTTCAATCCATTTTTATCAGTACCCTCATGTCACTGTCAAAACCTCCTACAGCTAAATGGGGAAGATGTGGGCCAGCTTCTGTGCGACGCTGGAAAAACTTACAGACTGGAGGGACATGGGTCAAGGTTGGTGGGGAATCCTCTGATGGCCAGTACAGAAAAATCGAACTGCAGTGGACAGTCATGACTGAAGTTCATGAAACACAAATAGCTCCACATCAGCCTGATCTATGGTAAACATAGAAAGTTTCCCAGAATTACAAATACTTCCTGATAGTTTTGTGGTCAAAGGGAGCAGCAGATGTAGGATTATTAAGTACCCGCCGACCAAGTAATTATTAAACCAAAATCTGATTACAGACCTTATGTACGTCATATCCACTTAAACCAGACGCACAGGCAGGGATAGAACCAGTTATCATGGAGATGCTGAAGGCAGGCATATTGATTGAAAAACCTGATACTTGTTGTAATACCCCTATATTCCAGTAAGGAAACAAGGGTACAGATAAATGGCGTCTAGTGCAGGATTAAGAGCTGTGAATCAAGCTGTACAAACTAGAGCACCCTGTGTTCCAGACCCACATACACTGCTAAAATCAGTCGACCCCTGACAAAAAATGGTTTACGGTCGTGGATCTCAGTAATGCTTTTTTCTCGATTCCTTTACATGAGGATTCACAGGACTGGTTTGCCTTTACATACAAGGGAAAAAAATTCTGTTATACGCGTATGGCTCAAGGATTCACGGATAGCCCACAATCTTTTCACAAGCTATTGCAAATTGCATGTCGCAGCTGTCAATAGCAAAACATTCCCAAGTACTCTCATAGCATCAGACACAGAGGAGCATTGTAGAACACAGTCATTAGAAGTGCTACAACATCTGGCAAAAACAGGAAACAAAGTCAGTTTGGAGAAACTGCAGTGGGTGCAAAGGGAAGTTAAGTATTTGGGACACATTCTTTCACATCAAGGGTGAAAGCTTCTGGAGTCTCGGAAAACAGCCATCATGCAGGCACCCAAACCACAGACAAAGAAACAGATGTTGGCATTTTTAGGCTTATGCAATTATTGTAGAGCCTGGGTTCCAAACTACGCACAAATGACACAACCATTGTTATCAGTTATACATGATGTGCCCATGGCAATGTCTGAAAATGTAAAATGGACTCTAGAAGCTGAACAGGCATTTACTGAAGTTAAGCAAGCTTTAACTACAGAAATAATTCTGCCCTTACCAGAATATTCAAAACCGTTTGTTCAAACTGTAGATTGTAAAAATGGTTTCATGACTTCAGCCTTGTTGCAACCCTTTGGTGACAAACTGCGACCTATTACTTATTATTCTAAACGTTTAGATGCAGTGTCAAGAGCACTCCCACCTTGTGTGCAAGCGGTATGTGCAGCAGCAATGTCAGTGGAATCTTCGAGTGAGTTAGTTTTGTTTCATCCACTGACATTGAAAGTACCACACGCGGTCTCAGTTCTGTTATTACAAAGTAAGATGACTTTCCTTTCACCAGCAAGACATTTAAGCTGTATTGCTCTGCTACTATCTCAGCCGCATATTACAATTGAGTGCTGTACTTCTTTGAACCCTGCTACATTGCTTCCTACTCCAGAAGATGGAGAACCACATGATTGTAAGCTATAACAGAGCAAAAATAGTAAACCAAGGGAGGACTTGTTAGATATGCCATTAACAGAAGGCGACGTGGTGTATATAGATGGGTCAAGCAGGAAAAATGACAGAGGTATTACAGAAACGGGGTATGCAGTAGTAACTGATAAACAAATCATTAAGGCAGAACAATTACTATCTCATTTTTCTGCCCAAGCAGCGGAACTTATAGCTCTTATAGAAGCCTGCTTACTTTATAAGGATAAGACTGTGACAATTTATACAGATAGCCAATATGCATTTTCAACAGTACATCTTTTTGCAGCCCAGTGGGCAAGGAGGGGAATGCAGACGTCTACAGGTCAGCCAGTGAAACATGCTACATTGTTAAAACAGTTACTCTTGGCCATAATGAAACCCAAAAACATAGCTATTTGTAAATGTGCAGCCCACACTGTGGGCAAAGATCCTGTCACCTTAGGAAATGCCTTTGCAGATAAGATAGCTAAGGAAGCGGCACAGGGCCTTTATGGCCATAGCGACACATACTTACATATACAAGAGCCAATAAGCCAGGAGGTTTTACAGGACATGCAAACACAAGCCCCGAAAGCAGAAATAGAGCAGTGGCTTAGGAATGGTGCGACATTGAAGGATAACATTTATCATATTAATGATAAACCGGTACTCCCTAAAGCCCTGTTCAAAACTGCAGCATTATTGAGTCATGGGCCTTGCCATTTCTCAACAGGGGGGATGACAGAGATAATAAGTAGGGGTGGGACTTTAACGCATTAATTTCGATTAATTAATTATGGGGAAATGAACGCGTTAAAAATTTTAACGCATTTTAATCGCACTTTGCACCGTGGAACGTTTCTCAGCGCACGAGTTCCCGGCATACAGATTATATCGACGCACAATGTCCAAATTAGGGGCCGCATCCTGCGAAGGACCCGGCCCACGTCTTTCGCAGCCCACGAACACCACAAAGGCCAGAAGTGAGCGGCTAGCCTTCATATCAGCTGCCGTCACCTCTGCGTAGCTCATGTCGCCTAGCAACCGTGAGTGTGAAGCACAGCTGTGTAAAAGCAGCTGGTTAAACGGAGAACGAACTTTTTCTCCTTTTTGTGGTTTAATTTTAAGTCTTTAATTCAAAATAAGCTGTTAAAACAAGCATAACACGTTTCAACATCAAGGAATACAGCTGAGCGAATGATTAATTTCCAACTATAACAAGTGAGACATTAATGTTGAATAAAACTATCCAGTTATGATGCTTAACTTTAATTTCAGGAGTTTGCTTATCACAGGAGCACTTCCACCCTTCATTGGTCTGTGTAGTAGACTGGTGGGAAAATAAACTAAATTTTGAAGTTTAAGCTTATGTATATTGATTCATTCAT